>NW_024058463.1:0-54438 GCF_016432855.1 Salvelinus namaycush | reverse complement strand
TTAGTATAGAGACAGCAGTTACCCAGCGACAGGATCCAGTACGATGGTTAGGGTTAGGGTGTAGGGGTTAGTATAGAGACAGCAGTTACCCAGCGACAGGATCCAGTACGATGGCTAGGGTGTAGGGGTTAGTATAGAGACAGCAGTTACCCAGCGCCAGGATCCAGTACGATGGTTAGGGGTTAGTATAGAGACAGCAGTTACCCAGCGACAGGATCCAGTACGATGGTTAGGGGTTAGGGTGTAGGGGTTAGTATAGAGACAGCAGTTACCCAGCGACAGGATCCAGTACGATGGTTAGGGGGTAGGGTGTAGGGGTTAGTATAGAGACAGCAGTTACCCAGCGACAGGATCCAGTACGATGGTTAGGGGTTAGGGTGTAGGGGTTAGTATAGAGACAGCAGTTACCCAGCGACAGGATCCAGTACGATGGTTAGGGGTTAGGGTGTAGGGGTTAGTATAGAGACAGCAGTTACCCAGCGACAGGATCCAGTACGATGGTTAGGGGTTAGTATAGAGACAGCAGTTACCCAGCGCCAGGATCCAGTACGATGGTTAGGGGTTAGTATAGAGACAGCAGTTACCCAGCGACAGGATCCAGTACGATGGTTAGGGGTTAGGGTGTAGGGGTTAGTATAGAGACAGCAGTTACCCAGCGACAGGATCCAGTACTGTATGGTTAGGGTGTAGGGGTTAGTATAGAGGACAGCAGTTACCCAGCGACAGGATCCAGTACGATGGCTAGGGGTTAGGGGTTAGTATAGAGACAGCAGTTACCCAGCGACAGGATCCAGTACGATGGTTAGGGGTTAGGGTGTAGGGGTTAGTATAGAGACAGCAGTTACCCAGCGACAGGATCCAGTACGATGGTTAGGGGTTTGGGTGTAGGGGTTAGTATAGAGACAGCAGTTACCCAGCGACAGGATCCAGTACGATGGTTAGGGGTTAGGGTGTAGGGGTTAGTATAGAGACAGCAGTTACCCAGCGACAGGATCCAGTACGATGGCTAGGGGTTAGGGTGTAGGGGTTAGTATAGAGACAGCAGTTACCCAGCGACAGGATCCAGTACGATGGCTAGGGGTTAGTATAGAGACAGCAGTTACCCAGCGACAGGATCCAGTACGATGGTTAGGGGTTAGGGTGTAGGGGTTAGTATAGAGACAGCAGTTACCCAGCGACAGGATCCAGTACGATGGTTAGGGGTTAGGGTGTAGGGGTTAGTATAGAGACCGTAGTTACCCAGCGACAGGATCCAGTACGATGGTTAGGGGTTAGGGTGTAGGGGTTAGTATAGAGACAGCAGTTACCCAGCGACAGGATCCAGTACGATGGCTAGGGGTTAGGGGTTAGTATAGAGACCGTGGTTACCCAGCGACAGGATCCAGTACGATGGCTCGTGGTTCGTCCAGGTCCTCTGATATCAAGATCTTCCGCATGGTTCCGTTGAGGCGTGTCACCTCGATGCGGTCCGTTCCCGTGTCCGTCCAGTACAGGTTCCGGGCGATCCAGTCCACCGCGATGCCGTCGGGGTGGTTCACCTAAGAGAGAAGATCGGGTTAGCGTAGTTCCTCGTGAATGTTGTTCTGGAGGCAGTTCTGCAGAGTGGTCACTAGCTGCCACAGCCTGCTGCGGAGGTTAGGATGACTGACCAGCTGTCAGTGACCTCTGCTGCTACCAGATATCTGGCCCAGCTGTCAGTGACCTCTGCTGCTACCAGATATCTGGCCCAGCTGTCAGTGACCTCTGCTGCTACCAGATATCTGGCCCAGCTGTCAGTGACCTCTGCTGCTACCAGATATCTGGCCCAGCTGTCAGTGACCTCTGCTGCTACCAGATATCTGGCCCAGCTGTCAGTGACCTCTGCTGCTACCAGATATCTGGCCCAGCTGTCAGTGACCTCTGCTGCTACCAGATATCTGGCCCAGCTGTCAGTGACCTCTGCTGCTACCAGATATCTGGCCCAGCTGTCAGTGACCTCTGCTGCTACCAGATATCTGGCCCAGCTGTCAGTGACCTCTGCTGCTACCAGATATCTGGCCCAGCTGTCAGTGACCTCTGCTGCTACCAGATATCTGGCCCAGCTGTCAGTGACCTCTGCTGCTACCAGATATCTGGCCCAGCTGTCAGTGACCTCTGCTGCTACCAGATATCTGGCCCAGCTGTCAGTGACCTCTGCTGCTACCAGATATCTGGCCCAGCTGTCAGTGACCTCTGCTGCTACCAGATATCTGGCCCAGCTGTCAGTGACCTCTGCTGCTACCAGATATCTGGCCCAGCTGTTAGTGACCTCTGCTGCTACCAGATATCTGGCCCAGCTGTTAGTGACCTCTGCTGCTACCAGATATCTGGCCCAGCTGTTAGTGACCTCTGCTGCTACCAGATATCTGGCCCAGCTGTTAGTGACCTCTGCTGCTACCAGATATCTGGCCCAGCTGTTAGTGACCTCTGCTGCTACCAGATATCTGGCCCAGCTGTTAGTGACCTCTGCTGCTACCAGATATCTGGCCCAGCTGTTAGTGACCTCTGCTGCTACCAGATATCTGGCCCAGCTGTCAGTGACCTCTGCTGCTACCAGATATCTGGCCCAGCTGTCAGTGACCTCTGCTGCTACCAGATATCTGGCCCAGCTGTCAGTGACCTCTGCTGCTACCAGATGACTGGCCCAGCTGTCAGTGACCTGAGGTCAGGATGACTGGCCCAGCTGTCAGTGACCTGAGGTCAGGACGACTGACCAGCTGTCAGTGACCTGAGGTCAGGACGACTGACCAGCTGTCAGTGACCTGAGGTCAGGACGACTGACCAGCTGTCAGTGACCTGAGGTCAGGACGACTGACCAGCTGTCAGTGACCTGAGGTCAGGATGACTGACCAGCTGTTAGTGACCTGAGGTCAGGATGACTGACCAGCTGTTAGTGACCTGAGGTCAGGATGACTGACCAGCTGTCAGTGACCTGAGGTCAGGATGACTGACCAGCTGTTAGTGACCTGAGGTCAGGATGACTGACCAGCTGTCAGTGACCTGAGGTCAGGATGACTGACCAGCTGTTAGTGACCTGAGGTCAGGACGACTGACCAGCTGTTAGTGACCTGAGGTCAGGACGACTGACCAGCTGTTAGTGACCTGAGGTCAGGACGACTGACCAGCTGTCAGTGACCTGAGGTCAGGACGACTGACCAGCTGTCAGTGACCTGAGGTCAGGACGACTGACCAGCTGTTAGTGACCTGGGGTCAGGATGACTGACCTGTGAGGTGACGATGAACTGAGCGTCAGAACCGTCCAAGTAGGACCTCCTGATGGCCCTGACCTCGTCGTCCGTCCAATAGATGTGTCCGTCCACCGGGTCGTAGTCGATGGCGATGGCGTGGCGGATGTCGTCCGTCTGGAGGATGATGTCGGTAAAGTCGGGCGTATCCAGGGAGATGCGGCGCAGGTCAGTCCGCCGGGCCAGGAGGAGGAGCTGAGTGGGACCTGGAGGGGGGAGAGAGGAGAGGAGAGGTGAGTGGGACCTGGAGGGGGGAGAGAGAGAGGAGAGGTGAGTGGGACCTGGAGGGGGGAGAGAGGAGAGGAGAGGAGAGTGGGACCTGGAGGGGGGAGAGAGGAGAGGAGAGGTGAGTGGGACCTGGAGGGGGAGAGAGGAGAGGAGAGGTGAGTGGGACCTGGAGGGGGGGAGAGAGAGAAGAGAGGTGAGTGGGACCTGGAGGGGAGAGAGAGAGAGGAGAGGTGAGTGGGACCTGGAGGGGGGAGAGAGAGAGAGGAGAGGTGAGTGGGACCTGGAGGGGGGAGAGAGAGAGAGGAGAGGTGAGTGGGACCTGGAGGGGGGAGAGAGAGAGAGAGAGAGGAGAGGTGAGTGGGACCTGGAGGGGGGAGAGAGAGAGAGAGGAGAGGTGAGTGGGACCTGGAGGGGGGAGAGAGAGAAGAGAGGTGAGTGGGACCTGGAGGGGGGAGAGAGAGAGAGAGGAGAGGTGAGTGGGACCTGGAGGGGGGGAGAGAGAGAGAGGAGAGGTGAGTGGGACCTGGAGGGGGGAGAGAGAGAGAGGAGAGGTGAGTGGGACCTGGAGGGGGGAGAGAGAGAGAGAGGAGAGGTGAGTGGGACCTGGAGGGGGGAGAGAGAGAGAGAGGAGAGGTGAGTGGGACCTGGAGGGGGGAGAGAGAGAGAGAGGAGGGGTGAGGGGGACCTGGAGGGGGGAGAGAGAGAGAGAGAGGAGAGGTGAGTGGGACCTGGAGGGGGGAGAGAGAGAGAGAAGAGGGTCAGGGAATACAGGAGGGGACATCTACATCTAACATCTAATACCCCCTGCCCCCCAACATCTAATACCCCCTGTCCCCCAACATCTAATACCCCCTGTCCCCCAACATCTAATACCCCCTGTCCCCCAACATCTAATACCCCCTGTCCCCCCAGCATCTAATACCCCCTGTCCCCCCAGCATCTAATACCCCCTGCCCCACAACATCTAATACCCCCTGTCCCCCCAGCATCTAATACCCCCTGCCCCCCCAGCATCTAATACCCCCTGTCCCCACAGCATCTAATACCCCCTGTCCCCCCAGCATCTAATACCCCCTGCCCCCTAACATCTACGGTTTCTCACCGTCTCTGCAGGTCTTGCTGTCCTCCAGCAGCTGGACTCCGGTGGGACAGGCACACTGGTAGTAAGGAGTAACAGGAGACAGGAGACACAGATGGGAACACCCTCCGTTCCTCACGGAGCACGGTGAAGACACTGTTCAGGAAGGAGACGACATGCAGTCAGAGGACCAGTCTACAGATAAACACCTTTCATCCATTATCACTCTGTCCCACAGCCTATTCCCCCATTATCACTCTGTCCCACAGCCTATTCCCCATTATCACTCTGTCCCACAGCCTATTCCCCATTATCACTCTGTCCCACAGCCTATTCCCCCATTATCACTCTGTCCCACAGCCTATTCCCCCATTATCACTCTGTCCCACAGCCTATTCCCCCATTATCACTCTGTCCCACAGCCTATTCCCCCATTATCACTCTGTCCCACAGCCTATTCCCCATTATCACTCTGTCCCACAGCCTATTCCCCCATTATCACTCTGTCCCACAGCCTATTCCCCATTATCACTCTGTCCCACAGCCTATTCCCCATTATCACTGTCCCACAGCCTATTCCCCATTTAGTACACTACATGACCTGAGGAGACATTATCTCTGGAGAGTACACTACATGACCTGAGGAGACATTATCTCTGGAGAGTACACCACATGACCCGAGGAGACATTATCTCTGAAGAGTACACTACATGACCAAAAGTATGTGGACACCCGCTCAGCCAACATCCCATTCCAAAATCATGGGCATTAATATGGAGTTGGTCCCCCCTTTGCTGCTATAACAGCCTCCACTCTTCTGGGAAGGCTTTCCACTAGATGTTGGAACATTGCTGCTATAACAGCCTCCACTCTTCTGGGAAGGCTTTCCACTAGATGTTGGAACATTGCTGCTATAACAGCCTCCACTCTTCAGGGAAGGCTTTCCACTAGATGTTGGAACATTGCTGCTATAACAGCCTCCACTCTTCTGGGAAGGCTTTCCACTAGATGTTGGAACATTGCTGCTATAACAGCCTCCACTCTTCTGGGAAGGCTTTCCACTAGATGTTGGAACATTGCTGCTATAACAGCCTCCACTCTTCTGGGAAGGCTTTCCACTAGATGTTGGAACATTGCTGCTATAACAGCCTCCACTCTTCTGGGAAGGCTTTCCACTAGATGTTGGAACATTGCTGCTATAACAGCCTCCACTCTTCTGGGAAGGCTTTCCACTAGATGTTGGAACATTGCTGCTATAACAGCCTCCACTCTTCTGGGAAGGCTTTCCACTAGATGTTGGAACATTGCTGCTATAACAGCCTCCACTCTTCTGGGAAGGCCTTCCGCTAGATTTAGGAACATTGCTGCTATAACAGCCTCCACTCTTCTGGGAAGGCTTTCCACTAGATGTTGGAACATTGCTGCTATAACAGCCTCCACTCTTCTGGGAAGGCCTTCCGCTAGATGTTGGAACATTGCTGCAGGGGGACTTGCTTCCATTCAGCCACAAGAACATTAGTGATGTTGGGTAATTAGGCCTGGCTCGCAGTCGGCGTTCCAATTCATCCCAAAGGTGTTCCGTGGGGTTGAGGTCAGGGCTCTATGCAGGTCAGTCGAGTTCTTCCAAACGATTTCTGTATGGACTTTGCTTTGTGCACAGGGGGCATTTTCATGCTGAAACAGGTTAAGGGCCTAGTCCAAACTGTTGCCACAAAGTTGGAAGAACAGAATCATCTAGAATGTCATTGTATGCTGTAGCGTTAAGATTTCCCTCCACTGGAACTAAGGAGCCCAAACAATGAAAACCAGCCCCAGACCACTATTACAGTTCAGCTGGGCCGTGTGTTTCTACGGTCCTCAGAGTAGAGAGTTCTGGGCCCTGTCTAGACGTGACAGTTCAGCTGGGCCCTGTCTAGACGTGACAGTCCAACTGGGCCCTGTCTAGACGTGACAGTCCAACTGGGCCCTGTCTAGACGTGACAGTCCAACTGGGCCCTGTCTAGACGTGACAGTTCAACTGGGCCCTGTCTAGATGTGACAGTTCAACTGGGCTGTGTGTTTCTACGGTCCTCATAGTAGAGAGTTCTGGGCCCTGTCTAGACGTGACAGTTCAACTGGGCCCTGTCTAGACGTGACAGTTCAACTGGGCCCTGTCTAGATGTGACAGTTCAACTGGGCCCTGTCTAGACGTAACAGTCCAACTGGGCCGTGTGTGTTTCTATGGTCCTCAGAGTAGAGAGTCCTGGGCCCTGTCTAGACGTGACTGTTCAACTGGGCTGTGTGTTTAGTATTGCGCTACATTTAAATGTGTCCCCCATGTCCACAGTGTGTCCGGATCCCCCTTTCCTGCGCTACATTTAAATGTGTCCCCCATGTCCACAGTGTGTCCGGATCCCCCTTTCCTGCGCTACATTTAAATGTGTCCCCCATGTCCACAGTGTGTCCGGATCCCCCTTTCCTGCACTACATTTAAATGTGTCCCCCATGTCCACAGTGTGTCCGGATCCCCTTTCCTGCACTACATTTAAATGTGTCCCCCATGTCCACAGTGTGTCCGGATCCCCCTTTCCTGCACTACATTTAAATGTGTCCCCCATGTCCACAGTGTGTCCAGATCCCCCTTTCCTGCGCTACATTTAAATGTGTCCCCCATGTCCACAGTGTGTCCGGATCCCTCTTTCCTGCGCTACATTTAAATGTGTCCCCCATGTCCACAGTGTGTCCGGATCCCCCTTTCCTGCGCTACATTTAAATGTGTCCCCCATGTCCACAGTGTGTCCGGATCCCTCTTTCCTGCGCTACATTTAAATGTGTCCCCCATGTCCACAGTGTGTCCGGATCCCTCTTTCCTGCGCTACATTTAAATGTGTCCCCCATGTCCACAGTGTGTCCGGATCCCCCTTTCCTGCACTACATTTAAATGTGTCCCCCATGTCCACAGTGTGTCCGGATCCCTCTTTCCTGCGCTACATTTAAATGTGTCCCCCATGTCCACAGTGTGTCCGGATCCCCCTTTCCTGCACTACATTTAAATGTGTCCCCCATGTCCACAGTGTGTCCGGATCCCCCTTTCCTGCACTACATTTAAATGTGTCCCCCATGTCCACAGTGTGTCCAGATCCCCCTTTCCTGCGCTACATTTAAATGTGTCCCCCATGTCCACAGTGTGTCCAGATCCCCCTTTCCTGCGCTACATTTAAATGTGTCCCCCATGTCCACAGTGTGTCCGGATCCCCCTTTCCTGCACTACATTTAAATGTGTCCCCCATGTCCAAAGTGTGTCCGGATCCCCCTTTCCTGCGCTACATTTAAATGTGTCCCCCATGTCCACAGTGTGTCCGGATCCCCCTTTCCTGCGCTACATTTAAATGTGTCCCCCATGTCCACAGTGTGTCCGGATCCCTCTTTCCTGCGCTACATTTAAATGTGTCCCCCATGTCCACAGTGTGTCCGGATCCCCCTTTCCTGCGCTACATTTAAATGTGTCCCCCATGTCCACAGTGTGTCCGGATCCCCCTTTCCTGCACTACATTTAAATGTGTCCCCCATGTCCACAGTGTGTCCGGATCCCCCTTTCCTGCGCTACATTTAAATGTGTCCCCCATGTCCACAGTGTGTCCAGATCCCTCTTTCCTGCGCTACATTTAAATGTGTCCCCCATGTCCACAGTGTGTCCAGATCCCCCTTTCCTGCGCTACATTTAAATGTGTCCCCCATGTCCACAGTGTGTCCGGATCCCTCTTTCCTGCACTACATTTAAATGTGTCCCCCATGTCCACAGTGTGTCCGGATCCCTCTTTCCTGCACTACATTTAAATGTGTCCCCCATGTCCACAGTGTGTCCGGATCCCCCTTTCCTGCACTACATTTAAATGTGTCCCCCATGTCCACAGTGTGTCCGGATCCCTCTTTCCTGCGCTACATTTAAATGTGTCCCCCATGTCCACAGTGTGTCCGGATCCCCCTTTCCTGCGCTACATTTAAATGTGTCCCCCATGTCCACAGTGTGTCCGGATCCCCCTTTCCTGCACTACATTTAAATGTGTCCCCCATGTCCACAGTGTGTCCGGATCCCCCTTTCCTGCACTACATTTAAATGTGTCCCCCATGTCCACAGTGTGTCCGGATCCCCCTTTCCTGCACTACATTTAAATGTGTCCCCCATGTCCACAGTGTGTCCGGATCCCCCTTTCCTGCGCTACATTTAAATGTGTCCCCCATGTCCACAGTGTGTCCGGATCCCCCTTTCCTGCGCTACATTTAAATGTGTCCCCCATGTCCACAGTGTGTCCAGATCCCTCTTTCCTGCGCTACATTTAAATGTGTCCCCCATGTCCACAGTGTGTCCGGATCCCCCTTTCCTGCGCTACATTTAAATGTGTCCCCCATGTCCACAGTGTGTCCGGATCCCTCTTTCCTGCGCTACATTTAAATGTGTCCCCCATGTCCACAGTGTGTCCGGATCCCCCTTTCCTGCACTACATTTAAATGTGTCCCCCATGTCCACAGTGTGTCCGGATCCCTCTTTCCTGCGCTACATTTAAATGTGTCCCCCATGTCCACAGTGTGTCCGGATCCCCCTTTCCTGCACTACATTTAAATGTGTCCCCCATGTCCACAGTGTGTCCGGATCCCTCTTTCCTGCACTACATTTAAATGTGTCCCCCATGTCCACAGTGTGTCCGGATCCCCCTTTCCTGCGCTACATTTAAATGTGTCCCCCATGTCCACAGTGTGTCCGGATCCCCTTTTCCTGCGCTACATTTAAATGTGTCCCCCATGTCCACAGTGTGTCCGGATCCCCTTTTCCTGCGATATATTCAAACGCCAGTATAAATCTACACACGGTGGAACAGGCAGAATATGAAAACACAACAACTGATGGCAGTAGCTAACTACTGGGAGCTAATTAGCCAGCTAACCTCTGTAGTTAGCTAGCAAGCAATGCTAAAGGGATTGCATAACTCTAGTCAAAAACAGACAAACTGTTCTTCTAAATATTAGCTGGCATTTATAAAAGGCCAGCGAACACGTTCCTCACACGCTAGGAGCGCATTTCCTCCAACGGTATAATGAGAAAGGTGCCTCTTGGTCCAAAACACACGTTTTCTGGAGACTTGTGGGAGGAGTGCTGAGGAGTAGCCCTCTAATGCCCTTTCAGTAGCCTGATTGGTCCAGACTGAGGAGAAATCCACACACAGTGCATCCCTGACCACCTCCTGAAGGGGTCAGACAGATCTGACCACAAATCAGAACACAAAGCCACTTGTGTGCGTCTAGACTCGTCTTTTCAATGTGATCTTTGTATTCTGATAGCAGAAGTTGCATATATAAGGTGTCAAGCGTAGACACGACCCTGGAGACAGCTGTTACTGCAGGGGAAGGGGGCTGCTACAGCAGGGGAAGGGGGCTGCTACAGCAGGGGAAGGGGGCTGCTACAGCAGGGGGAAGGGGGCTGCTACAGCAGGGGAAGGGAAGGGGGCTGCTACAGCAGGGGAAGGGAAGGGGGCTGCTACAGCAGGGGAAGGGAAGGGGGCTGCTACAGCAGGGGAAGGGAAGGGGGCTGCTACAGCAGGGGGAAGGGGGCTGCTACAGCAGGGGGAAGGGGGCTGCTAGAGCAGGGGAAGGGGGCTGCTACAGCAGGGGAAGGGGGCTGCTACAGCAGGGGGAAGGGGGCTGTTACAGCAGGGGAAGGGGGCTGCTACAGCAGGGGAAGGGGGCTGCTACAGCAGGGGAAGGGGGCTGCTACAGCAGGGGAAGGGGGCTGTGCATGCAGGGTCATTGACGTGTAGCAGGCCCCTCTGCACGGTGACACATTATCTGAATTAAACCTCAGAGTACAGGGCTTCTACTGTCCTAGACCTAGCTAGCCGATCATAGAGCTATTGTCCTAGACCTAGCTAGCAGATCATAGATCTACTGTCCTAGACCTAGCTAGCAGATCATAGATCTACTGTCCTAGACCTAGCTAGCAGATCATAGATCTACTGTCCTAGACCTAGCTAGCAGATCATAGATCTACTGTCCTAGACCGAGCTAGCAGATCATAGATCTACTGTCCTAGACCGAGCTAGCAGATCATAGATCTACAGTCTAGACCTAGCTAGCAGATCATAGATCTACAGTCTAGACCTAGCTAGCCGATCATAGATCTATTGTCCTAGACCTAGCTAGCCGATCATAGATCTATTGTCCTAGACCTAGCTAGCAGATCATAGATCTATTGTCCTAGACCTAGCTAGCAGATCACAGAGAGGAGGAAAAGGTGACCGGGCCCATTCTATATTCTGTTTGGGAGAGGAGCCCGTCATTCAGGGCGAGTGGGACCAGTGATTGGCTGTCTTACGTAGCGGCTGTCTCTCCTGGCTGTAGACGTGTATGTCCATGGGAGAGAAGATGTCCGAGTGGACCTCCCTCCGATCCTCCCCGGTCTCTTTCTGACACGAGTGGATGGAATGAGTGCTCCAGTCCGTCCAGAAGAGAGTCTCCTCGTACAGCGTCAGAGCGAAGGGGTGAGGAAGGTCTCCCTTAACCACCACCTCCCTGGAGACACAGAGACAAGACACTAGTTTAGTACTGTGGTAGCAGTAGTCCTCCCTGGAGACACAGAGACAGACACTAGTTTAGTACTGTGGTAGCAGTAGTCCTCCCTGGAGACACAGAGACAAGACACTAGTTTAGTACTGTGGTAGCAGTAGTCCTCCCTGGAGACACAGAGACAAGACACTAGTTTAGTACTGTGGTAGCAGTAGTCCTCCCTGGAGACACAGAGACAGACACTAGTTTAGTACTGTGGTGGCAGTAGTCCTCCCTGGAGACACAGAGACAGACACTAGTTTAGTACTGTGGTGGCAGTAGTCCTCCCTGGAGACACAGAGACAGACACTAGTTTAGTACTGTGGTAGCAGTAGTCCTCCCTGGAGACAGAGACAGACACTAGTTTAGTACTGTGGTAGCAGTAGTCCTCCCTGGAGACACAGAGACAGACACTAGTTTAGTACTGTGGTAGCAGTAGTCCTCCCTGGAGACACAGAGACAGACACTAGTTTAGTACTGTGGTAGCAGTAGTCCTCCCTGGAGACACAGAGACAGACACTAGTTTAGTACTGTGGTAGCAGTAGTCCTCCCTGGAGACACAGAGACACTAGTTTAGTACTGTGGTAGCAGTAGTCCTCCCTGGAGACACAGAGACACTAGTTTAGTACTGTGGTAGCAGTAGTCCTCCCTGGAGACACAGAGACAAGACACTAGTTTAGTACTGTGGTAGCAGTAGTCCTCCCTGGAGACACAGAGACACTAGTTTAGTACTGTGGTAGCAGTAGTCCTCCCTGGAGACACAGAGACACTAGTTTAGTACTGTGGTGGCAGTAGTCCTCCCTGGAGACACAGAGACAAGACACTAGTTTAGTACTGTGGTAGCAGTAGTCCTCCCTGGAGACACAGAGACAAGACACTAGTTTAGTACTGTGGTAGCAGTAGTCCTCCCTGGAGACACAGAGACAAGACACTAGTTTAGTACTGTGGTAGCAGTAGTCCTCCCTGGAGACACAGAGAGAGACACTAGTTTAGTACTGTGGTATCAGTAGTCCTCCCTGGAGACACAGAGAGAGACACTAGTTTAGTACTGTGGTAGCAGTAGTCCTCCCTGGAGACACAGAGACAAGACACTAGTTTAGTACTGTGGTAGCAGTAGTCCTCCCTGGAGACACAGAGACAAGACACTAGTTTAGTACTGTGGTAGCAGTAGTCCTCCCTGGAGACACAGAGACAGACACTAGTTTAGTACTGTGGTAGCAGTAGTCCTCCCTGGAGACACAACACTAGTTTAGTACTGTGGTAGCAGTAGTCCTCCCTGGAGACACAGAGACAAGACACTAGTTTAGTACTGTGGTAGCAGTAGTCCTCCCTGGAGACACAGAGACAGACACTAGTTTAGTACTGTGATAGCAGTAGTCCTCCCTGGAGACACAGAGACAAGACACTAGTTTAGTACTGTGGTAGCAGTAGTCCTCCCTGGAGACACAGAGACAAGACACTAGTTTAGTACTGTGGTAGCAGTAGTCCTCCCTGGAGACACAGAGACAGACACTAGTTTAGTACTGTGGTAGCAGTAGTCCTCCCTGGAGACACAGAGACAGACACTAGTTTAGTACTGTGGTAGCAGTAGTCCTCCCTGGAGACACAGAGACAAGACACTAGTTTAGTACTGTGGTAGCAGTAGTCCTCCCTGGAGACACAGAGACAAGACACTAGTTTAGTACTGTGGTAGCAGTAGTCCTCCCTGGAGACACAGAGACAGACACTAGTTTAGTACTGTGGTAGCAGTAGTCCTCCCTGGAGACACAGAGACAAGACACTAGTTTAGTACTGTGGTGGCAGTAGTCCTCCCTGGAGACAGAGACAGATACTAGTTTAGTACTGTGGTAGCAGTAGTCCTCCCTGGAGACACAGAGACAGACACTAGTTTAGTACTGTGGTAGCAGTAGTCCTCCCTGGAGACACAGAGACAGACACTAGTTTAGTACTGTGGTAGCAGTAGTCCTCCCTGGAGACACAGAGACAGACACTAGTTTAGTACTGTGGTAGCAGTAGTCCTCCCTGGAGACACAGAGACAGACACTAGTTTAGTACTGTGGTGGCAGTAGTCCTCCCTGGAGACACAGAGACAAGACACTAGTTTAGTACTGTGGTGGCAGTAGTCCTCCCTGGAGACACAGCAAACAGCCTGTCCACTATAGCCTGTCCCCTAGCCCCTATAGCCTGTCCCCTAGCCCCTACAGCCTGTCCCCTAGCCCCTACAGCCTGTCCCCTACAGCCTGTCCCCTAGCCCCTATAGCCTGTCCCCTACAGCCTAGCCCCTACAGCCTAGCCCCTACAGCCTAGCCCCTACAGCCTAGCCTGTCACCTGTCCCCTACAGCCTGTCCCCTACAGCCTGTCCCCTACAGCCTGTCCCCTACAGCCTGTCCCCTACAGCCTGTCCCCTACAGCCTAGCCCCTACAGCCTGTCCCCTACAGCCTGTCCCCTACAGCCTAGCCCCTACAGCCTAGCCCCTACAGCCTAGCCCCTACAGCCTGTCCCCTACAGCCTGTCCCCTACAGTCTGTCCCCTACAGCCTAGCCCCTATAGCCTGTCCCCTATAGCCTGTCCCCTACAGCCTAGCCCCTACAGCCTAGCCCCTACAGCCTGTCCCCTACAGCCTGTCCCCTACAGCCTAGCCCCTACAGCCTGTCCCCTACAGCCTGTCCCCTAGCCCCTACAGCCTGTCCCCTACAGCCTGTCCCCTAGCCCCTACAGCCTGTCCACTACAGCATGTCCCCTACAGCCTGTCCCCTAGCCCCTACAGCCTGTCCCCTACAGCCTGTCCCCTAGCCCCTACAGCCTGTCCCCTACAGCCTGTCCCCTACAGCCTGTCCCCTAGCCCCTACAGCCTGTCCCCTAGCCCCTACAGCCTGTCCCCTACAGCCTGTCCCCTACAGTGCCTTCAGAAAGTATTCACACTCAACTAGTTCCACGTTGTGTTATAAGGTCGGATTAAAATGGATTTACAAATTAAAATTTCTTGTAAACGATCTACACAAACATAGAATGGCAAGCGGTACCGGAGTGCCAAGTCTAGGACCAAAAGGCTTCCCAACAGTTTTTACCCTCAAGCCATAAGACTCCTGAACAGGTAATCAAATGGTTACCAGGACTATTTGCATTGTGTTCCCCCCCCCCCCAACCCCTCTTTTACTCTACTGCTACTCTCTGTTTATCTTATATGCACAGTCACTTTAGCTATACATTCATGTACATATGTACATACTACCTCAATTGGCCCGACCAACTTTCTGTTCATCATATATGCATAGTAACTTTAACCATACCTACATGTACATACTACCTCAATCAGCCCGACTAACAGGTGTCTGTACGCAGCCCCTCCCCTGTACGCAGCCCCTCCCCTGTACGCAGCCCCGCCCCTGTACGCAGCCCCGCCACTGTCCGCAGCCCCGCCACTGTCCGCAGCCCCGCCACTGTCCGCAGCCCCGCCACTGTCCGCAGCCCCGCCACTGTCCGCAGCCTCTACACTGTATAGAGCCTCTACACTGTATAGAGCCCCTCTCCTGCATGTAGCCCCTCTCCTGCATGTAGCCCCTCTCCTGCATGTAGCCCCTCTACTGTATAGAGCCTCTCCACTGTATAGAGCCTCTCCACTGTATAGAGCCTCTCCACTGTATAGAGCCTCTCCACTGTATAGAGCCTCTCCACTGTATAGAGCCTCTCCACTGTATAGAGCCTCTCTACTGTATAGAGCCTCTCTACTGTATAGAGCCTCTCTACTGTATAGAGCCTCTCTACTGTATAGAGCCTCTCTACTGTATAGAGCCTCTCTACTGTATAGAGCCTCTCTACTGTATATAGCCTCTCTACTGTATATAGCCTCTCTACTGTATATAGCCTCTCTACTGTATATAACCTCTCTACTGTATATAACCTCTCTACTGTATATAGCCTCTACTGTATATAGCCTCTCTACTGTACATAGCCTGTCTTTTTACTGTTGTTTTATTTATTTCCTTACCTATTGTTCACCTAATACAGGCTCTAACCAACAGTGCAAAAAAGGTAAGTAAGTATTTCACTGTGAGGTCTACTACACCTGTTGTATTCGGCGCACGTGACAAATAAACTTTGATTTGATTTGAATAAAACACATCTTGATTACATAAGTATTCACACCCCTGAGTCAATACATGTTAGAATCCCCTTGGGCAGTGGTTACAGCTGGGAGTCTTTCTGGGTAAGTTTCTAAGAGCTTTCCACATCTGGATTGTACAATATTTGTACATTTTATTCTTTTCTAAATTCTTCAATCTCTGTCAAGTTGGTTGTTGATCATTGCTAGACAGCCATTTTCAAGTCTTTCCGTAGATTCAAGCAGATTTAAGTCACTTGAAAATACTCAGGAACATTTGATTTAATCTTGGTGAACACATCCATTGTATATTTGGCCTTTTTAATCATGAGGCCAATAAACAATAACATATTCCTAGAAAGGTTAAAATCTCCCCTTTCTGGTAAAAGCAGTCACACATTTCAGAGACGTAGTCATGTTTGGGTGATAACAGCTCCAGTACACAGTACAGATATGATACAAATAACTAATATTCATATGATGTATTTTCTAGTCAACAAAACGTGAAATGAAAGGCTTGACAGGAGAGTATTTTATTATGCTATATTTAGAAAGCATCCGATTTCACTGCCCTGTAAAAATGACCCAAGACACTTCAACTTTTCATTTTTAATTAAAATTTGTAAAAAAAAAAAAAAGTCTGCAAACTTTATTCCACTGACATTATGGGGTATTGTGTGACAAAAAGAAACATCCTTTGTGAAGTCCCTGTAGACACTCGGTATATGGACGCTTAGTTATACATCTGAAATATGGCTTCCTGCTTTTATTACGCTGGAAACAAAATTACCCAGCAGTGGGACAATAAAGAGTTAATGAATCAAAAACCTCTGATTGGTTGATTACTGTACCTCCCAGTGCCGTCCAGATTGGAGCGGTGTATGAAGCTGAACTTTGCGTCCGCCCAGTACAGTTTCTCCCGGCTGTAGTCCAGCGTGAGACCGTTGGGCCAATAGATCTCCTTATCAATGATCATGGCTCTGCTTGTACCGTCCATCCCCGCTCGCTCGATCTTAGGAACCTCGCCCCAGTCCGTCCAGTACATGTACCTGCAGAGAGAGAGAGAGGAACATATTAGTAAAGTTACCCCCAACTCTAACCCGTAACTCAGTCCGTGTGTCGGGAAGTGGTTTATAAACAGCTACTGTGGCATGTATTCAAGTATTTCTGACGTTTTGTCTCATAACTGGTAACGCACAAAGTAACATGAATCCTAACGTTGTAGCGATTAACCGTCACGCAGCAACACTGCCAGGCTGAATCTGTAGCCCCAGGCAGCGAGGCCAGGCTGAATCTGTAGCTCCAGGCAGCGAGGCCAGGCTGAATCTGTAGCTCCAGGCAGCGAGGCCAGGCTGAATCTGTAGCTCCAGGCAGCGAGGCCAGGCTGAATCTGTAGCTCCAGGCCCAGGCAGCGAGGCCAGGCTGAATCTGTAGCTCCAGGCAGCGAGGCCAGGCTGAATCTGTAGCTCCAGGCAGCGAGGCCATGCTGAATCTGTAGCTCCAGGCAGCGAGGCCATGCTGAATCTGTAGCTCCAGGCAGCGAGGCCAGGCTGAATCTGTAGCCCCAGGCAGCGAGGCCAGGCTGAATCTGTAGCCCCAGGCAGCGAGGCCAGGCTGAATCTGTAGCCCCAGGCAGCGAGGCCAGGCTGAATCTGTAGCCCCAGGCAGCGAGGCCAGGCTGGATCTGTAGCTCCAGGCAGCGAGGCCAGGCTGGATCTGTAGCTCCAGGCAGCGAGGCCAGGCTGAATCTGTAGCCCCAGGCAGCGAGGCCAGGCTGAATCTGTAGCTCCAGGCAGCGAGGCCAGGCAGAATCTGTAGCTCCAGGCAGCGAGGCCAGGCAGAATCTGTAGCTCCAGGCAGCGAGGCCAGGCAGAATCTGTAGCCCCAGGCAGCGAGGCCAGGCTGAATCTGTAGCCCCAGGCAGCGAGGCCAGGCTGAATCTGTAGCTCCAGGCAGCGAGGCCAGGCTGAATCTGTAGCTCCAGGCAGCGAGGCCAGGCTGAATCTGTAGCTCCAGGCAGCGAGGCCAGGCTGAATCTGTAGCTCCAGGCAGCGAGGCCAGGCTGAATCTGTAGCTCCAGGCAGCGAGGCCAGGCTGAATCTGTAGCTCCAGGCAGCGAGGCCAGGCTGAATCTGTAGCTCCAGGCAGCGAGGCCAGGCTGAATCTGTAGCTCCAGGCCCAGGCAGCGAGGCCAGGCTGAATCTGTAGCTCCAGGCAGCGAGGCCAGGCTGAATCTGTAGCTCCAGGCAGCGAGGCCATGCTGAATCTGTAGCTCCAGGCAGCGAGGCCATGCTGAATCTGTAGCTCCAGGCAGCGAGGCCAGGCTGAATCTGTAGCCCCAGGCAGCGAGGCCAGGCTGAATCTGTAGCCCCAGGCAGCGAGGCCAGGCTGAATCTGTAGCCCCAGGCAGCGAGGCCAGGCTGAATCTGTAGCTCCAGGCAGCGAGGCCAGGCTGAATCTGTAGCCCCAGGCAGCGAGGCCAGGCTGAATCTGTAGCTCCAGGCAGCGAGGCCAGGCTGAATCTGTAGCTCCAGGCAGCGAGGCCAGGCAGAATCTGTAGCTCCAGGCAGCGAGGCCAGGCAGAATCTGTAGCTCCAGGCAGCGAGGCCAGGCTGAATCTGTAGCCCCAGGCAGCGAGGCCAGGCTGAATCTGTAGCTCCAGGCAGCGAGGCCAGGCTGGATCTGTAGCTCCAGGCAGCGAGGCCAGGCTGAATCTGTAGCTCCAGGCAGCGAGGCCAGGCTGAATCTGTAGCCCCAGGCAGCGAGGCCAGGCTGAATCTGTAGCCCCAGGCAGCGAGGCCAGGCTGAATCTGTAGCCCCAGGCAGCGAGGCCAGGCTGAATCTGTAGCCCCAGGCAGCGAGGCCAGGCTGAATCTGTAGCCCCAGGCAGCGAGGCCAGGCTGAATCTGTAGCCCCAGGCAGCGAGACCAGGCTGAATCTGTAGCCCCAGGCAGCGAGACCAGGCTGAATCTGTAGCCCCAGGCAGCGAGGCCAGGCTGAATCTGTAGCCCCAGGCAGCGAGGCCAGGCTGAATCTGTAGCCCCAGGCAGCGAGGCCAGGCTGAATCTGTAGCCCCAGGCAGCGAGGCCAGGCTGAATCTGTAGCCCCAGGCAGCGAGGCCAGGCTGAATCTGTAGCTCCAGGCAGCGCAGCGAGGCCAGGCTGAATCTGTAGCCCCAGGCAGCGAGGCCAGGCTGAATCTGTAGCCCCAGGCAGCGAGGCCAGGCTGAATCTGTAGCCCCAGGCAGCGAGGCCAGGCTGAATCTGTAGCCCCAGGCAGCGAGGCCAGGCTGAATCTGTAGCCCCAGGCAGCGAGGCCATGCTGAATCTGTAGCTCCAGGCAGCGAGGCCAGGCTGAATCTGTAGCTCCAGGCAGCGAGGCCAGGCTGAATCTGTAGCTCCAGGCAGCGAGGCCAGGCTGAATCTGTAGCCCCAGGCAGCGAGGCCAGGCTGAATCTGTAGCCCCAGGCAGCGAGGCCAGGCTGAATCTGTAGCTCCAGGCAGCGAGGCCAGGCTGAATCTGTAGCTCCAGGCAGCGAGGCCAGGCTGAATCTGTAGCTCCAGGCAGCGAGGCCAGGCTGAATCTGTAGCTCCACTCCTTCCACTGAGGGGATCAAGCGGGCGGCACACATGTGAGCCAGACACCCACCGAGACCCATTAACACACACTATAACAACCAGCGCCTGCTGGAATCCAGCGCAGTCTCTTACACCCCCCTAATCTTTTACAGGGAGGATGCAGAGCCAGGCCGACACACACAGGGCCAGACCCCCCCCCCCCCCAAACACACTGCATGCCAACATGGTTTGGCTGTTACCCTGTGTGAATAGCTGCCAGTAACTTAGAGGATAAAGGACTTCAATACCTCCCTCTGGCAGGCCTTGGAGAGAGGAGAGCCGCAGAGAGAAAGGAGGAGGGGGGGGACACAGAGAGGAGGAGGAGGGGGGGACACAGAGAAAGGAGGAGGGGGGGGACACAGAGAAAGGAGGAGGGGGGGGACACAGAGAAAGGAGGAGGGGGGGGACACAGAGAAAGGAGGAGGGGGGGGACACAGAGAAAGGAGGAGGGGGGGGACACAGAGAAAGGAGGAGGGGGGGGACACAGAGAAAGGAGGAGGGGGGGGACACAGAAAGGAGGAGGGGGGGGACACAGAGAAAGGAGGAGGGGGGGACACAGAGAAAGGAGGAGGGGGGGATACAGAGAAAGGAGGAGGGGGGGACACAGAGAAAGGAGGAGGGGGGGACACAGAGAAAGGAGGAGGGGGGGACACAGAGAAAGGAGGAGGGGGGGACACAGAGAAAGGAGGAGGGGACAAACAGAGAGAGAGGGGGGGCACAGAGAGAGAGAGAGGGGGGGGACAGAGAGAGAGAGGGGGAGGGGACACACAGAGAGAGAGAGGGGAGACACACAGAGAGAGAGAGGGGGGGAGACACAGAGAGAGAGGGGGGGCACACGTTAGCCCTCCTGCTAAACCCATCACAGCGCTACGTTTCCACCTTAACCCTCCCGCTAGAAACCAGAGGTAGGAAGTGGAGTAGGGCCGGTCGGTAGACCGTATTTTACTATATACGACAACGATGCTGTTCTCACTTTGCTTCTTAATATAAATCCACTCGTGTTCTATAAATACACTATTAGGTGTTTCTCTTACATCTGTAAACACCTAGCTAGTCTATTCTTAGCAAGTTGTGGCTAATCGCTAGTTGGCTGGCTAGCTAGTCTATTCTTAGCAAGTTGTGGCTAATCGCTAGTTGGCTGGCTAGCTAGTCTATTCTTAGCAAGTTGTGGCTAATCGCTAGTTGGCTGGCTAGCTAGTAAATGTACAGAGTCAGACCAACCGTAGCTAGTTAGTAAATGCACAGAGTCAGACCAAACGTAGCTAGCTAGTAAATGTACAGAGTCAGACCAAACGTAGCTAGCTAGTAAATGTACAGAGTCAGACCAAACGTAGCTAGCTAGTAAATGTACAGAGTCAGACCAAACGTAGCTAGCTAGTAAATGTACAGAGTCAGACCAAACGTAGCTAGCTAGTAAATGTACAGAGTCAGACCAAACGTAGCTAGCTAGTAAATGTACAGAGTCAGACCAAACGTAGCTAGCTAGTAAATGTACAGAGTCAGACCAAACGTAGCTAGCTAGTAAATGTACAGAGTCAGACCAAACGTAGCTAGCTAGTAAATGTACAGAGTCAGACCAAACGTAGCTAGCTAGTAAATGCACAGAGTCAGACCAAACGTAGCTAGCTAGTAAATGCACAGAGTCAGACCAAACGTACCTAGCAAGTAAATGTACAGAGTCAGACCAAACGTAGCTAGCTAGTAAATGCACAGAGTCAGACCAAACGTAGCTAGCTAGTAAATGTACAGAGTCAGACCAAACGTAGCTAGCTAGTAAATGTACAGAGTCAGACCAAACGTAGCTAGCTAGTAAATGTACAGAGTCAGACCAAACGTACCTAGCAAGTAAATGTACACAGTCAGACCAAACGTAGCTAGCTAGTACATGTACAGAGTCAGACCAAACGTAGCTAGCTAGTAAAAGCACAGAGTCAGACCAAACATAGCTAGCTAGTAAATGTACAGAGTCAGACCAAACGTAGCTAGCTAGTAAATGCACAGAGTCACGGTGGACCACACGGTGGTCCCGTGTGGCTCAGTTGGTAGAGCATGGCGCTTGCAACGCCAGGGTTGTGGGTTCAATTCCCACGGGGGGACCAGGGTTCAATTCCCACGGGGGGACCAGGATGAATATGTATGAACTTTCCAATTTGTAAGTCGCTCTGGATAAGAGCGTCTGCTAAATGACTTAAATGTAAATGTAAATGTAAATGCACAGAGTCAGACCAAACGTACCTAGCAAGTAAATGTACACAGTCAGACCAAACGTAGCTAGCTAGTACATGTACAGAGTCAGACCAAACGTAGCTAGCTAGTAAAAGCACAGAGTCAGACCAAACATAGCTAGCTAGTAAATGTACAGAGTCAGACCAACCGTAGCTAGCTAGTAAATGTACAGAGTCAGACCAAACATAGCTAGCTAGTAAATGTACAGAGTCAGACCAAACGTAGCTAGCTAGTAAATGTACAGAGTCAGACCAAACATAGCTAGCTATACAGCCTGATACCAGTGATAGTGTAGGCCTAAATCAGCATGTTGTTTGTACAAAAGTATTTTCTAAATCAAAGAGGAATAGGTGAAGCATGAATATGTTAGCTACATGAAGTAGCTAGAGAGCATATTCAATGTAGCCAAAGATGATAGGGTCCCCTAGGAAACACTTACCAACACTTTGGTTCCTACCATGTCACAACTCGTCCTCCCTGGCATTTTGATTCGTTGTCATGTCAAACGATGCTGTATTCAAAGTGTTCACTGTTATATTCTAACTACAGAATTTAAATAATCATTCTATTTCCATGATTCCACTAGTTCACCCAAGTGTTTGATCTAAATCACTAGTCAAATCTCAAATTGCAACATTTGGTTAAAAATAAGGCCTAGATTTGTTGCGAATATCGTGGAAATGATCTCAAATGAATGCAGGAAATATAGAAACTTGTTTTAGGGTTGAAGTTTAATTTTGCAGGGTCGGCAGGTAGCCTAGTGGTTATTATGGGGTCGGCAGGTAGCCTAGTGGTTATTATGGGGTCGGCAGGTAGCCTAGTGGTTATTATGGGGTCGGCAGGTAGCCTAGTGGTTATTATGGGGTCGGCAGGTAGCCTAGTGGTTATTATGGGGTCGGCAGGTAGCCTAGTGGTTATTATGGGGTCGTCAGGTAGCCTAGTGGTTATTATGGGGTCGGCAGGTAGCCTAGTGGTTATTATGGGGTCGGCAGGTAGCCTAGTGGTTATTATGGGGTCGGCAGGTAGCCTAGTGGTTATTATGGGGTCGGCAGGTAGCCTAGTGGTTATTATGGGGTCGGCAGGTAGCCTAGTGGTTATTATGGGGTCGGCAGGTAGCCTAGTGGTTATTATGGGGTCGGCAGGTAGCCTAGTGGTTATTATGGGGTCGGCAGGTAGCCTAGTGGTTATTATGGGGTCGGCAGGTAGCCTAGTGGTTATTATGGGGTGGCAGGTAGCCTAGTGGTTAGAGCGATGGGCCAGTAACAGAAAGGTGGCTAGATCGAATCCCCGAGCTGACAAGGTACAAATCTGTCGTTCTGCCCCTGAACAAGGCAGTTAACCCACTGTTCCCCGGGAGGCATTCATTGTAAAATAAGAATTTGTTCTCAACTGACTTACCTAGTTAAATAAAGGTTACATTAAAAAATTATAATAATTGAACAGTATAAACCAATCCGAATGGAGAAAGATCCATTGAAATCACTTATGTGTTGCCACCCTCGGGCCACGCACAACTCAAAGCAAATTTAGAATTTGTATTGCTCAAAACAAAAATGTAAACATGCTGTGATATATTTTGGCCGTGTTGGCCAGCCCTAAACTGGAGTCTGGGAAGGATGGTCTGGAAGTCAACCTGGATCAAAGCTCTCCTAGTGGGTGTAGGATAACACCAGTAGCCCCTGCTCCTGGGGAGGGACCAGGGGTAGAGTACTGCAATAGACCCAATGGCCCATAGCCTTAGAGGGGCTGAGAAATGAAAGGTGGCCATTACCCTCAGCTATAGGACGACCAGGGGCCATTACCCTCAGCTATAGGACGACCAGGGGCCATTACCCTCAGCTATAGGACGACCAGGGGCCATTACCCTCAGCTATAGGACGACCAGGGGCCATTACCCTCAGCTATAAGGTGACCAGGGGCCATTACCCTCAGCTATAAGGTGACCAGGGGCCATTACCCTCAGCTATAAGGTGACCAGGGGCCATTACCCTCAGCTATAAGGTGACCAGGGGCCATTACCCTCAGCTATAAGGTGACCAGGGGCCATTACCCTCAGCTATAAGGTGACCAGGGGCCATTACCCTCAGCTATAAGGTGACCAGGGGCCATTACCCTCAGCTATAGGACGACCAGGGGCCATTACCCTCAGCTATAGGACGACCAGGGGTCATTACCCTCAGCTATAGGACGACCAGGGGCCATTACCCTCAGCTATAGGACGACCAGGGGCCATCACCCTCAGCTATAGGACGACCAGGGGCCATCACCCTCAGCTATAGGACGACCAGGGGCCATTATCCTCAGCTATAGGACGACCAGGGGCCATTACCCTCAGCTATAGGACGACCAGGGGCCATTACCCTCAGCTATAGGACGACCAGGGGCCATTACCCTCAGCTATAGGACGACCAGGGGCCATTACCCTCAGCTATAGGACGACCAGGGGCCATTACCCTCAGCTATAGGACGACCAGGGGCCATTACCCTCAGCTATAGGACGACCAGGGGCCATTAGCCTCAGCTATAGGATACATAGGGTGACTAGGGGTCATGTTTAGTGAGGGGGGGTGATGGGCAACACGTGTTACCTGAGGAGAGAGTCGGCTTCAGCTGAGAGGGGGTGAGGGGTGTATGGGAGCTCAGGCCAGCCCTCCAGTATGGTCCAGCATCCACAGTATCGGATTCCTCTTGAAGCCTTTGTCTGGCTTCACTCTCAGGTTACCCATAGGTTCACCTGGTCAGCCCTGCGTAGTAACACTCGTCCCCTCTAGGTCACCACAGCCCCACCGTGACCCTCCTGGGAGAATCAAACTCTCCTCAGTCACATCCTGAGGGCTTCCAAAAGAGACCTGAGCCCAGCAACGAGCATAACCCAATAATACACAATCATTAGACTGCCTCCCCCCCCCCCCACCTGTTTATGTGGGACTGGAGCCCTTGCACACCTCCCCCACCTGTTCAGGTGGTTTTTCTGAGGTCTTGGATGATTTATTTAGATTTTCCCATGATGTCAAGCAAAGAAGCACTGAGTTTGAAGGTAGGCCTTGAAATACATCCACATGACTCAAATGATGTCAATTAGCCTATCAGAAGCTTCTAAAGCCATGACATCATTTTCTGGAATTTTCCAAGCTGTTTAAAGGCACAGTCAACTTAGTGTATGTAAACTTCTGACCCACTGGAATTGTGATACAGTGAATTATAAGTGAAATAATCTGTCTGTAAACAATAGTTGGAAAAATGACTTGTGTCATGCAGAAAGTAGATGTCCTAACTGACTTGCCAAAACTATAGTTTGTTAACAAGACATTTGTGGAGTGGTTGAAAAACTAGTTTTAATGACCCCAACCTCAGTGTATGTAAACTTCCTACTTCAACTGTAGCTCATCTCAGCTGAAGAAAAGACTATTTGAGTTTGAGATTTGACAAGCAGCTGATTCAAAATGGAAACTATGTGACACACCTAAATGTATGTGACAGAGATCTTGTCTGTCCCAGCTGGCCGAACTACTGAAAGAGACAAACCTATTACATCCACTCACTAGAGAGCAGACTGGTGAAATGTAAACAAAGTGTCAACAGCCGTGTCCACTGACCAGTACAGAGTAAACAAACAGTGTCAACAGCCGTGTCCACTGACCAGTACAGAGTAAACAAACAGTGTCAACAGCCGTGTCCACTGACCAGTAGACAGTAAATCTCTAAGCGACACATTAGCCACTAGTGTAAATCTAGACGAGGTACAGACATATTAGCCATCCTCCAGACGGAGACACGTCCCTGTACCTCCAGCCTGCACTGTTCCCTAACGTTCTAGTATCCTCCAGACGGAGAGACACGTCCCTGTACCTCCAGCCTGCACTGTTCCCTAACGTTCTAGTATCCTCCAGACGGAGACACGTCCCTGTACCTCCAGCCTGCACTGTTCCCTAACGTTCTAGTATCCTCCAGACGGAGACACGTCCCTGTACCTCCAGCCTGCACTGTTCCCTAACGTTCTAGTATCTTCCAGACGGACACACGTCCCTGTACCTCCAGCCTGCACTGTTCCCTAACGTTCTAGTATCCTCCAGACGGAGAGACACGTCCCTGTACCTCCAGCCTGCACTGTTCCCTAACGTTCTAGTATCCTCCAGACGGAGAGACACGTCCCTGTACCTCCAGCCTGCACTGTTCCCTAACGTTCTAGTATCCTCCAGACGGAGAGACACGTCCCTGTACCTCCAGCCTGCACTGTTCCCTAACGTTCTAGTATCCTCCAGACGGAGAGACACGTCCCTGTACCTCCAGCCTGCACTGTTCCCTAACGTTCTAGTATCCTCCAGACGGAGAGACACGTCCCTGTACCTCCAGCCTGCACTGTTCCCTAACGTTCTAGTATCCTCCAGACGGAGAGACACGTCCCTGTACCTCCAGCCTGCACTGTTCCCTAACGTTCTAGTATCCTCCAGACGGAGACACGTCCCTGTACCTCCAGCCTGCACTGTTCCCTAACGTTCTAGTATCCTCCAGACGGAGACACGTCCCTGTACCTCCAGCCTGCACTGTTCCCTAACGTTCTAGTATCCTCCAGACGGAGACACGTCCCTGTACCTCCAGCCTGCACTGTTCCCTAACGTTCTAGTATCCTCCAGACGGAGACACGTCCCTGTACCTCCAGCCTGCACTGTTCCCTAACGTTCTAGTATCCTCCAGACGGAGAGACACGTCCCTGTACCTCCAGCCTGCACTGTTCCCTAACGTTCTAGTATCCTCCAGACGGAGAGACACGTCCCTGTACCTCCAGCCTGCACTGTTCCCTAACGTTCTAGTATCCTCCAGACGGAGACACGTCCCTGTACCTCCAGCCTGCACTGTTCCCTAACGTTCTAGTATCCTCCAGACGGAGAGACACGTCCCTGTACCTCCAGCCTGCACTGTTCCCTAACGTTCTAGTATCCTCCAGACGGAGAGACACGTCCCTGTACCTCCAGCCTGCACTGTTCCCTAACGTTCTAGTATCCTCCAGACGGAGACACGTCCCTGTACCTCCAGCCTGTACTGTTCCCTAACGTTCTAGTATCCTCCAGACGGAGACACGTCCCTGTACCTCCAGCCTGCACTGTTCCCTACCGTTCTAGTATCCTCCAGACGGAGAGACACGTCCCTGTACCTCCAGCCTGTACTGTTCCCTAACGTTCTAGTATCCTCCAGACGGAGACACGTCCCTGTACCTCCAGCCTGCACTGTTCCCTAACGTTCTAGTATCCTCCAGACGGAGAGACACGTCCCTGTACCTCCAGCCTGCACTGTTCCCTAACGTTCTAGTATCCTCCAGACGGAGACACGTCCCTGTACCTCCAGCCTGCACTGTTCCCTAACGTTCTAGTATCCTCCAGACGGAGACACGTCCCTGTACCTCCAGCCTGCACTGTTCCCTAACGTTCTAGTATCCTCCAGACGGAGACACGTCCCTGTACCTCCAGCCTGCACTGTTCCCTAACGTTCTAGTATCCTCCAGACGGAGAGACACGTCCCTGTACCTCCAGCCTGCACTGTTCCCTAACGTTCTAGTATCCTCCAGACGGAGAGACACGTCCCTGTACCTCCAGCCTGCACTGTTCCCTAACGTTCTAGTATCCTCCAGACGGAGAGACACGTCCCTGTACCTCCAGCCTGCACTGTTCCCTAACGTTCTAGTATCCTCCAGAGACACACGTCCCTGTACCTCCAGCCTGCACTGTTCCCTAACGTTCTAGTATCCTCCAGACGGAGTCACACGTCCCTGTACCTCCAGCCTGCACTGTTCCCTAACGTTCTAGTATCCTCCAGACGGAGACACGTCCCTGTACCTCCAGCCTGCACTGTTCCCTAACGTTCTAGTATCCTCCAGACGGAGAGACACGTCCCTGTACCTCCAGCCTGCACTGTTCCCTAACGTTCTAGTATCCTCCAGAGACACACGTCCCTGTACCTCCAGCCTGCACTGTTCCCTAACGTTCTAGTATCCTCCAGACGGAGACACGTCCCTGTACCTCCAGCCTGCACTGTTCCCTAACGTTCTAGTATCCTCCAGAGACACACGTCCCTGTACCTCCAGCCTGCACTGTTCCCTAACGTTCTAGTATCCTCCAGAGACACACGTCCCTGTACCTCCAGCCTGCACTGTTCCCTAACGTTCTAGTATCCTCCAGACGGAGAGACACGTCCCTGTACCTCCAGCCTGCACTGTTCCCTAACGTTCTAGTATCCTCCAGATGGACGGATACGTCTGTTCGAGGGAGAAGCTCTTGGTTTTAGGAACCTTGCAACCCAATCCAGGTAAGGGACAAATGTGAGACACTCCTCCTCCTCCCAGACCAAGCCGGGTCCTGGTAGTTCTACCGAGCACTCCTTTACGACAGGTTGTCAGGTACTCACCCTCTCCCCGGGTCCAGAGAGATGGCTCGGGGCTGGTCCAGGTCCTGCCAGAACAGAACTCTCCGTAACGATCCATCCAGCTCAGCCACCTCTATCCGATTGGTCTCGGAGTCCGTCCAGTACAGCTTCCTGCCTAACCAATCACAGGCCAGGCCGTCCGGAGACGCCAGCCCCGATACAACCACGGTCTGGGCCGCCGCCGCCGTGCCGGGCCCTGATTGGTTGAAGGTGGTGCGTTTGATGGCCTCCTCGCTGACGTCACTCCAGTAGACCAATCCCTGAGCGTATACGTAATCCACAGCGGCAGCGTCCTCCAGACCGCCCACCACCACCGTGGCGTTGGCCCTGCCGTGAGCCGCATCCACCAGCCGCAGGTCCCGCCGGTTGGCGTACAGCAGGAGGGGTACACCTGGTGGGGGGGAATAGGGTCAGACAGAAATACTACATAGTACTATGACACCCCTACGACACCCCTACAGTCCTACGACACCCCTACGACACCCCTACAGTCCTACGACACCCCTACGACACCCCTACAGTCCTACGACACCCCTACAACCCCCCTACAGTCCTACGACACCCCTACAACCCCCCTACAGTCCTACAACAGTCCTACGACACCTACAACAGTCCTACGACACCCCTACAGTCCTACGACACCCCTACGACACCCCTACAGTCCTACGACACCCCTACAGTCCTACGACACCCCTACAGTCCTACGACACCCCTACGACACCCCTACGACACCCCTACAGTCCTACGACACCCCTACGACACCCCTACAGTCCTACGACACCCCTACAGTCCTACGACACCCCTACGACACCCCTAAAGTCCTACGACACCCCTACGACACCCCTACAGTCCTACGACACCCCTACGACACCCCTACAGTCCTACGACACCCCTACAACACTTCGACACCCCTACAACACTACGACACCCCTACAACACTACGACACCCCTACAGTACCCCTACAGTACTACTGGGCTGTGTTCAAAAGTAGTGCACTATATAGACCCTGGGCTGTGTTCAAAAGTAGTGCACTATATAGACCCTGGGCTGTGTTCAAAAGTAGTGCACTATATAGACCCTGGGCTGTGTTCAAAAGTAGTGCACTATATAGACCCTGGGCTGTGTTCAAAAGTAGTGCACTATATAGACCCTGGGCTGTGTTCAAAAGTAGTGCACTATATAGACCCTGGGCTGTGTTCAAAAGTAGTGCACTATATAGACCCTGGGCTGTGTTCAAAAGTAGTGCACTATATAGACCATGGGCTGTGTTCAAAAGTAGTGCACTATATAGACCATGGGCTGTGTTCAAAAGTAGTGCACTATATAGACCCTGGGCTGTGTTCAAAAGTAGTGCACTATATAGACCCTGGGCTGTGTTCAAAAGTAGTGCACTATATAGACCCTGGGCTGTGTTCAAAAGTAGTGCACTATATAGACCCTGGGCTGTGTTCAAAAGTAGTGCACTATATAGACCCTGGGCTGTGTTCAAAAGTAGTGCACTATATAGACCCTGGGCTGTGTTCAAAAGTAGTGCACTATATAGACCCTGGGCTGTGTTCAAAAGTAGTGCACTATATAGACCCTGGGCTGTGTTCAAAAGTAGTGCACTATATAGACCCTGGGCTGTGTTCAAAAGTAGTGCACTATATAGACCCTGGGCTGTGTTCAAAAGTAGTGCACTATATAGACCCTGGGCTGTGTTCAAAAGTAGTGCACTATATAGACCCTGGGCTGTGTTCAAAAGTAGTGCACTATATAGACCCTGGGCTGTGTTCAAAAGTAGTGCACTATATAGACCCTGGGCTGTGTTCAAAAGTAGTGCACTATATAGACCCTGGGCTGTGTTCAAAAGTAGTGCACTATATTAGACCCTGGGCTGTGTTCAAAAGTAGTGCACTATATAGACCCTGGGCTGTGTTCAAAAGTAGTGCACTATATTAGACCCTGGGCTGTGTTCAAAAGTAGTGCACTATATAGACCCTGGGCTGTGTTCAAAAGTAGTGCACTATATAGGGAATAGGTGGCCATTTGAAACCCAAGGTCGAATTCCACCATGTTCTGACCACCACTATAAGTGAGAGCAGTAACTTCTTGGAAGCTGTTTCTATGGTTGCCAGGTCGCATACCTCAAGCCTATTCCTGAAGGGCCCACGTCAGCCAGGGGGGACAGATAACCAAGTCAGCCGGGGGGGACAGATAACCAAGTCAGCCGGGGGGGACAGATAACCAAGTCAGCCGGGGGGGACAGATAACCAAGTCAGCCAGGGGGGACAGATAACCAAGTCAGCCAGGGGGGACAGATAACCAAGTCAGCCAGGGGGGACAGATAACCAAGTCAGCCGGGGGGACAGATAACCAAGTCAGCCGGGGGGACAAATAACCAAGTCAAATAACCAAGTCAGCCGGGGGGACAGATAACCAAGTCAGCCAGGGGGGACAGATAACCAAGTCAGCCGGGGGGGACAGATAACCAAGTCAGCCAGGGGGGACAGATAACCAAGTCAGCCAGGGGGGACAGATAACCAAGTCAGCCAGGGGGGACAGATAACCAAGTCAGCCAGGGGGGACAGATAACCAAGTCAGCCAGGGGGGACAGATAACCAAGTCAGCCAGGGGGGACAGATAACCAAGTCAGCCAGGGGGGACAGATAACCAAGTCAGCCAGGGGGACAGATAACCAAGTCAGCCAGGGGGGACAGATAACCAAGTCAGCCAGGGGGACAGATAACCAAGTCAGCCGGGGAACAGATAACCAAGTCAGAGGAGAAACGTCCATTAGTTTTAGAGTCTGAACTACTCCTCTCTGTAGTGACTAGAGGTCGACCTCTAATAGTGACCTCTAACCATTATAGGGATATCACACTACAAACAGATTCAACAACTTGCTAGAGGCAGCTCGTTCTTCACAGACTGGACCTTGTTCAGAGACGTTTCAAACTTGAGTTATCCTCCTCCATGTTGTCTTGAGACCAGTGCTTTCTGATCCCAAAAACACCAGGGCTTTCTGATCCCAAAAACACCAGTGCTTTCTGATCCCAAAAACACCAGTGCTTTCCGATCCCAAAAACACCAGTGCTTTCCGATCCCAAAAACACCAGTGCTTTCCGATCCCAAAAACACCAGTGCTTTCCGATCCCAAAAACACCAGTGCTTTCTGATCCCAAAAACACCAGTGCTTTCTGATCCCAAAAACACCAGTGCTTTCTGATCCCAAAAACACCAGTGCTTTCTGATCCCAAAAACACCAGGGCTTTCTGATCCCAAAAACACCAGGGCTTTCTGATCCCAAAAACACCAGGGCTTTCTGATCCATAAACACCAGTGCTTTCTGATCCATAAACACCAGGGCTTTCTGATCCATAAACACCAGGGCTTTCTGATCCCAAAAACACCAGTGCTTTCCGATCCAAAAACACCAGTGCTTTCTGAGAACAGTTGAATGAAAGTTCAACCACTTCACTCTGCTTTTCCTTTCCTCCACGTCATCCAATATGGCTGCCAGATGGCGAGCGAGAGGGTCGAGCCTACTGTAGCCAGTATTACTGCTCAATACTACTCAGACGTGACTACAACTACCAAAAATCACATAGGGAATATGAGTGTCACTTGGGATTCAGCCTATGGGTCCGGGTCCATTATAGGGAATAGGGAGCCACTTGGGAACCCACTGAATTCAATACCCCTCAGACCAGACTGAAAACATTCACATCACATCGTATCTGAACATTAGTTTCAGAGTACACGGTGATAAACCTATTACACAATAATAGTCCATCTATGCCAACTAAATATGAAGGGCACTTACTTCACTGAACGGCAGGAGCAAACTAAATCGTCTTTACACCGGTTTGGCAGTTAGAGCCCCTCTGATTCTACCAAAGACTTGAATAAACTGCAGTCTACTTTGACATCTCGTAGGTGAAACTAAACCTTTTATATCAAAAACTGGGGAACGCCAAAGACATGATGGGTATGACTCCTGGGAGAGAGAGACTTCCCCTCCGTAGTGCAACACAGTGACCTCACGTGCCTTCCCTACTAGACAGAGACCAATGAATTGGGTTTATGTGAGAATGAGACGTAGTCCAGATTGAATGAGGTTAGTGTGAGAATGAGACGCAGTCCAGATTGAATGAGGTTTATGTGAGAATGAGACGCAGTCCAGATTGAATGAGGTTAGTGTGAGAATGAGACGCAGTCCAGATTGAATGAGGTTTATGTGAGAATGAGACGCAGTCCAGATTGAATGAGGTTAGTGTGAGAATGAGACGTAGTCCAGATTGAATGAGGTTTATGTGAGAATGAGACGTAGTCCAGATTGAATGAGGTTTATGTGAGAATGAGACGCAGTCCAGATTGAATGAGGTTTATGTGAGAATGAGACGCAGTCCAGATTGAATGAGGTTTATGTGAGAATGAGACGCAGTCCAGATTGAATGAGGTTAGTGTGAGAATGAGACGCAGTCCAGATTGAATGAGGTTAGTGTGAGAATGAGACGTAGTCCAGATTGAATGAGGTTAGTGTGAGAATGAGACGCAGTCCAGATTGAATGAGGTTTATGTGAGAATGAGACGCAGTCCAGATTGAATGAGGTTTATGTGAGAATGAGACGTAGTCCAGATTGAATGAGGTTTATGTGAGAATGAGACGCAGTCCAGATTGAATGAGGTTTATGTGAGAATGAGATGTAGTCCAGATTAAGCTCCCTTTGCAAATTGTGTGAACAAGGAATCCATGATTATTTTAACAGATGTTTACACGGTCACCATGCAGTGTAAAACTAATATTTAAGTACAAATCGGTCTTGACATATTCGTATATAGCTGGTTAGAGAACTACAATCCACATTAGCCTAGTTACTTACAAGACTTTGTAGAATGTTGTCCAATAAATTATGAAAGCAACGCCAATGAACGTCCTCTGTTCTAACGTTATTCATCCGTTTTATATTGTAACTAGTTAGCTACTTTTATATAATTGACTTGCAAAAAGTAGTTAGTTACTCTTTCCAAATGAACGTATGCAACAACTGTGTCTTGTCTGTGGAGGCACATTTTAACGTTTAAAAATGTAACATACGCAGTCGACATTATTGTTAGCCAGTTTAGCTAGCAGACTTAGCTAGGTATCAGGGACTCTCTCTGGTTGGCTGAGATAGTTAGTTAAATCACAACAGTAACTGTAGAAAATATCTGCCGTGGCTTAAACAGGTGTGGAATACTACAAACAACTAGTAAAATCACTGCTAACTTAACTAAAATGTTGCAAACCAACAGTGGAAATAAAAATGACTAGCTAGTTAAAAATCATTGGATAGCCACCTAGCTAGTTACAGTAGATACAGGCATTCAACACAGGTAGCAAGGCGCTATGGAAAACACTGTGTTGTAGTTAGCCATCCTGCTAACGTTAGCTAGTTACAGTAGATACAGGCATTCAACACAGGTAGCAAGGCGCTATGGAAAACACTGTGTTGTAGTTAGCCATCCTGCTAACGTTAGCTGGTTACAGTAGATACAGGCATTCAACACAGGTAGTAAGGCGCTATGGAAAACACTGTGTTGTAGTTAGCCATCCTGCTAACGTTAGCTAGTTACAGTAGATACAGGCATTCAACACAGGTAGCAAGGCGCTATGCAAAACACTGTGTTGTAGTTAGCCATCCTGCTAACGTTAGCTGGTTACAGTAGATACAGGCATTCAACACAGGTAGTAAGGCGCTATGGAAAACACTGTGTTGTAGTTAGCCATCCTGCTAACGTTAGCTAGTTACAGTAGATACAGGCATTCAACACAGGTAGCAAGGCGCTATGCAAAACACTGTGTTGTAGTTAGCCATCCTGCTAACGTTAGCTAGTTACAGTAGATACAGGCATTCAACACAGGTAGTAAGGCGCTATGGAAAACACTGTGTTGTAGTTAGCCATCCTGCTAACGTTAGCTAGTTACAGTAGATACAGGCATTCAACACAGGTAGCAAGGCGCTATGGAAAACACTGTGTTGTAGTTAGCCATCCTGCTAACGTTAGCTAGTTACAGTAGATACAGGCATTCAACACAGGTAGCAAGGCGCTATGGAAAACACTGTGTTGTAGTTAGCCATCATGCTAACGTTAGCTAGCTACTCCTGATGATGAGCAAATCACATCCCCTTCACTGGGCCCCACTAATGAGCAAGCGAGGCCATTGCAAAGAAAGAGCCCCAAATCTGAACACTAGGATCCCCTCCTCTGGAAACCATATCCCCCCCCCCCACCCCCCAACTTTCCACGGAAGAAAAAATAAACAAAACGAGCAAAAAGATCAAAACTCACCTCGTATTAGCAAACAAAAACTACATAACAACAGAGTCCGTAGCACGGCGCCCATCTTTCTACCTCTTTCTCACCCGGCCGCTGCTGTTCAGCGCAGGCTTCGCATTGCTGTGTCCTATTCCTCCGACGGAACTGTTAGATTGTAACAATATTCGGTTTGTTTCTGGCTACAATGTAACTCTGATTATTCTCAGCTCCATTCTACTACGTCGGATTCAGGCTCGGTGGCGCTGCGATTCATTCTCCTGCCTGAGCGCAACGTCTCCTTCCGCCGGGGAGGAGAACATGCCAACCCTCCCCCCTCCTTTACCTTCTTCTCCTTCCCCTCCGTCTCTTTCTCCGCTGCCTATTGTTGGACTTCATTACATGCAGCCCCTTCTCGTCCAGCGGATTTCAACACATTCAAAATCTCTACGGTGGCTGATAAAATCACGCAACCGATAGGTCAAGACACTTGTTCCCGGTCGAAGACAGAAAACCTGGTCTAATACAACAATTGTTTGAGTGTGAAAGATACACATTCCGAAGGGACTATTTTCTGCCGGAGCACACGGTGCTTCGGTTTAGAATAACATACCCCTATGACCCTACCTCGGCTGCTGGCCGGATCTCCTTTCACTCCTCGGAAGAGAACAGAGGAAGGAGAAGAGAGGGGGGAATGGTATTATCATGCATTATATACTGAACCAAAATAGAAAACGCAACATGTAAAGTGTTGGTCCCGTGTTTCAGGAGCTGAATTAAAAGATCCCCAGAAATTTTCCATGGAGAATAAAATGCTTATTTCTCTCAAATTTTGGACACAATTTTGTTTTATGTCGCTGTTAGTGAGCATTTCTCATTTTCCTTTCTCCTAATCCATCCACCTGACAGGTGTGGCATATCGAGAAGCTGATTAAACAGCGTGATCATTACACAGGTGCACCTTGTGCTGGGGACAATAAAAAGCTACTAAAGTGTAAAAGTTTTGTCCCACAACACAATGGCCACAGATGTGTTTTGAGGGGAGCGTGCAATTGGCATGCTGACTGCAGGAATGTCCACCAGAGATGTTGCCAGAGAATCAAATGTTAATTTCTCTGCCATAAGCCGTCTCCATTGTCATTTTAGAGAATTCGCCAGCCCAGGACCTCCACATCTGGCTTCTTCACCTGAGAGCAGCCACCCGGACAGCTGATAAAACTGTAGGTTTGCACAAAATGAAGAATTTCTGCACAAACTGTCAGAAACCGTCTCAGGGAAGCTCATCTGCTTGCTCGTCATCCTCACCAGGGTCTTGACTGGAGATGCGTGCTCTTCACAGATTAGTCCCGGTTTCGACTGTACCGGGCACAGATGGCAGATTCATGTCATTGTGTGGGTTGAGCGGTTTTCTGATGTCATGAGATCTCATGATGAGATCCTGATGCCCTTTGTCGTGCCATTCATCTGCCGCCATCACCTCATGTTTCAGCATGATAATACACGGCCCCATGTCGCAAGGATCTGGACACAATTCCAGGAAGCTGAAAATGTCCCAGTTCTTCTATGACCTGCATTACTCACCAGACATGTCACCCCATTGAGCATGTTTGGGATGCTCTGGATCGACGTGTACGACGGCGTGTTCCAGTTCCCGCCAATATCCAGCAACTTCTCACAGCCATTGAAGAGGAGTGGGACAACATTCCACAGGCCACAATCAAAAGCCTGATCAACTCTATGTGAAGGAGATGTAATCGTACTGCATGAGGCAAATGGTCACATCAGATACTGACTGCTTTTTTTTAAATTAAAGGTATCTGTGACCAACAGATGCATATGTGTATTCCCAGTCATGTGAAATCCATAGATTAAAGCCTAATGAATTCATTTAAATTGACTGATTTCCTTCAATGAACTGTAACTCAGTCAAATCTTTGAAATCGTTGCAGGTGGTTTATATTCCGTATAGGTCTGCACGGCAATCCTGGATTTGCCTGGGTCTTCTTGCCACAAGACTAAATGTAATTGACTGTTCATTTAGCAAAAATCCGACTAAAAGATGCAATTATTGTTAGGTTATGATTGGTTCTATGGGCATGGATGTGTCCCTGAAGACGAATCTCTTTAGGACTGGTTATGATTGGTTCTATGGGCATGGATGTGTCCCTGAAGACGAATCTCTTTAGGTCTGGTTATGATTGGTTATATTGGCATGGATGTGTCCCTGAAGACGAATCTCTTTAGGACTGGTTATGATTGGTTCTATGGGCATGGATGTGTCCCTGAAGACGAATCTCTTTAGGACTGGTTATGATTGGTTCTATGGGCATGGATGTGTCCCTGAAGACGAATCTCTTTAGGACTGGTTATGATTGGTTCTATGGGCATGGATGTGTCCCTGAAGACGAATCTCTTTAGGTCTGGTTATGATTGGTTATATTGGCATGGATGTGTCCCTGAAGACGAATCTCTTTAGGTCTGGTTATGATTGGTTATATTGGCATGGATGTGTCCCTGAAGACGAATCTCTTTAGGTCTGGTTATGATTGGTTATGGTCATGGATGTGTCCCTGAAGACGAATCTCTTTAGGTCTGGTTATGATTGGTTATGGTCATGGATGTGTCCCTGAAGACGAATCTCTTTAGGTCTGGTTATGATTGGTTATGGTCATGGATGTGTCCCTGAAGACGAATCTCTTTAGGTCTGGTTATGATTGGTTATATTGGCATGGATGTGTCCCTGAAGACGAATCTCTTTAGGACTGGTTATGATTGGTTCTATGGGCATGGATGTGTCCCTGAAGACGAATCTCTTTAGGTCTGGTTATGATTGGTTATATTGGCATGGATGTGTCCCTGAAGACGAATCTCTTTAGGTCTGGTTATGATTGGTTCTATGGGCATGGATGTGTCCCTGAAGACGAATCTCTTTAGGTCTGGTTATGATTGGTTATGGTCATGGATGTGTCCCTGAAGACGAATCTCTTTAGGACTGGTTATGATTGGTTCTATGGGCATGGATGTGTCCCTGAAGACGAATCTCTTTAGGTCTGGTTATGATTGGTTATATTGGCATGGATGTGTCCCTGAAGACGAATCTCTTTAGGACTGGTTATGATTGGTTATATGGGCATGGATGTGTCCCTGAAGACGAATCTCTTTAGGACTGGTAGAGGCACTATCTCCTTCAGCAGAGGAGACGAAAGGACGATCCAATTCAATAGAGCTACAGGCCAACTAAAGGACGATCCAGTTCAATAGAGCTACAGGCCAACTAAAGGACGATCCAGTTCAATAGAGCTACAGGCCAACTAAAGGACGATCCAGTTCAATAGAGTTACAGGCCAACTAAAGGACGATCCAGTTCAATAGAGCTACAGGCCAACTAAAGGACGATCCAGTTCAATAGAGTTACAGGCCAACTAATGGACGATCCAGTTCAATAGAGCTACAGGCCAACTAAAGGACGATCCAGTTCAATAGAGTTACAGGCCAACTAAAGGACGATCCAGTTCAATAGAGTTACAGGCCAACTAAAGGACGATCCAGTTCATTTGCGGCAGGTAGCCTAGCGGTTAAGAGCGTTGAGCCATGAACCGAAAAGCTGCTGGTTTGAATCCCTGAGCCAACTAAGTGAAAAACCTGTCGATGTGCCCTTGAGCAATGTGTTTAACCCTAACTGCCCCTTTTAAGTTGCTCTGGATAAGAGCGTCTGCTAAATGACTAAAACGAAAAGTGAAAATGCAGAAAAATGGACAGGATCATGATTGTGCCGTGTGTGTGTGTGTGTGTGTGTGTGTGTGTGTGTGTGTGTGTGTGCCGTGTGTGTGTGTGTAAGACAGAGAGAGAGAATACGTTTCATAGTTTCTAGAACGAACAACAACTGTAATATTTTGACTGCAAAGCTGCTTCTTTATTTCCAAACCACTGAGCTAAAAGTAGATTTAAAAAAAAATACACCAGAAACATTATTCAAAAATCACATTTTATTTTCTTACAAGAATTCAGTTAATAAAACCTCTAATCCCCAAAGTGATTGGAAAGCAACACTTCACAAAACAAGACCAAACTACACACCTTACAAATTATCAAAGCAATACCAGTAATAAACAAGGATATCATTTTGTGCAATTGTATTAAATTTGGCTCCATGCTCCCGAGTGGTGTGACGTGTTTTAAAGTGACTGCGCTGCATGCCATTAAGAAGTCAGTAGTGGTTTCTAAGATAGCTGCGCCGCCTTGTGGTACACCGTGGTATTACATTAAAGCGGCGCCGCTTTGTGGTACATCGTGGTATTACATTAACGCTGCGCCACCCTGTGGTACATCGTGGTATTACATTAACGCTGCGCCACCCTGTGGTACATCGTGGTATTACATCTAACCTACCAGTGGGCATTTCTCCATTCCACTCAGTCAGTCAGTAATCTCACACATTCTTCTGTATAAGTGGATCCTCACACAGTACACAATACAAATCGACGTATGAAAATAGTGTGCAGTAATAGTGTGCAGTACCTATGAAAACAATCCTACCATTTAAAAAGGAGTTATATCAAAAACATAGGACACCATAGTGCATCAGATTGTACAGATTTGCATCCATCATTCTGTTCGTCCAGAACTCTGCCAGAAGCAAAGGAATTAACCCACAGCGTACAGCACAGTGAAAAACACATGTTAAAGTCAGTCAGACATTTAGATTGGAGTTGGGTGATTAGAAAAAAGCAGTCCACAGACATCATCATATGGCTATAGATGGTTAAACATGCAGAAGAGGAAGGCAAGTCTTATTGGACCTTACACACTGTGCAGTTGCTCCTCTTTAAAAGGTCTCAGTCAGTTGCTCCTCTTTAAAAGGTCTCAGTCAGTTGTTCCTCTTTAAAAGGTCTCAGTCAGTTGTTCCTCTTTAAAAGGTCTCAGTCAGTTGTTCCTCTTTAAAATGTCTCAGTCAGTTGCTCCTCTTTAAAAGGTCTCAGTCAGTTGTTCCTCTTTAAAATGTCTCAGTCAGTTGCTCCTCTTTAAAAGGTCTCAGTCAGTTGCTCCTCTTTAAAAGGTCTCAGTCAGTTGCTCCTCTTTAAAAGGTCTCAGTCAGTTGTTCCTCTTTAAAATGTCTCAGTCAGTTGTTCCTCTTTAAAAGGTCTCAGTCAGTTGCTCCTCTTTAAAATGTCTCAGTCAGTTGTTCCTCTTTAAAAGGTCTCAGTCAGTTGTTCCTCTTTAAAATGTCTCAGTCAGTTGCTCCTCTTTAAAAGGTCTCAGTCAGTTGTTCCTCTTTAAAATGTCTCAGTCAGTTGTTCCTCTTTAAAAGGTCTCAGTCAGTTGTTCCTCTTTAAAAGGTCTCAGTCAGTTGTTCCTCTTTAAAAGGTCTCAGTCAGTTGTTCCTCTTTAAAAGGTCTCAGTCAGTTGTTCCTCTTTAAAAGGTCTCAGTCAGTTGGTCCTCTTTAAAAGGTCTCAGTCAGTTGTTCCTCTTTAAAATGTCTCAGTCAGTTGTTCCTCTTTAAAATGTCTCAGTCAGTTGTTCCTCTTTAAAAGGTCTCAGTCAGTTGTGCCTCTTTAAAAGGTCTCAGTCAGTACACTTATCAGTGGTGGCTGGTGCCACCTTGAATCTGAGGAGGGACTCATAGTAATGGCTGGAATGAATAGACAGGCATCAGACACATCTAGACTTGGTTTCTTCACAGTGTTTGACACCGTTCCATCTATTCCATTCCAGCCATTATTATGAGCCGTCCTCCCTTTACCAGCCTCCAATGACTCTCTTGTACATCGGGGATGCTATCTGTTTGCTTAAAGGGATAGTTCACCCAAATTACACTATAACCTTTAAATTCAGAGGGTTCCTGAGTTGTTGGAATAGAGATATTGCTGCTTAAGGTTCTTTATTCCTTAGCCCTCTGATATCTCTCTACTGTTCTAGAGCCCTCTGATATCTCTCTACTGTTCTAGAGCCCTCTGATCTCTCTCTACTGTTCTAGAGCCCTCTGATATCTCTCTACTGTTCTAGAGCCCTCTGATCTCTCGCTACTGTTCTAGAGCCCTCTGATCTCTCTCTACTGTTCTAGAGCCCTCTGATATCTCTCTACTGTTCTAGAGCCCTCTGATCTCTCGCTACTGTTCTAGAGCCCTCTGATATCTCGCTACTGTTCTAGAGCCCTCTGATATCTCGCTACTGTTCTAGAGCCCTCTGATATCTCTCTACTGTTCTAGAGCCCTCTGATATCTCTCTACTGTTCTAGAGCCCTCTGATATCTCGCTACTGTTCTAGAGCCCTCTGATATCTCTCTACTGTTCTAGAGCCCTCTGATATCTCTCTACTGTTCTAGAGCCCTCTGATATCTCTCTACTGTTCTAGAGCCCTCTGATATCTCTCTACTGTTCTAGAGCCCTCTGATATCTCTCTACTGTTCTAGAGCCCTCTGATATCGCTCTACTGTTCTAGAGCCCTCTGATATCGCTCTACTGTTCTAGAGCCCTCTGATATCGCTCTACTGTTCTAGAGCCCTCTGATATCTCTCTACTGTTCTAGAGCCCTCTGATATCTCTCTCTACTGTTCTAGAGCCCTCTGATATCTCTCTACTGTTCTAGAGCCCTCTGATATCGCTCTCTACTGTTATAGAGCCCTCTGATATCGCACTCTACTGTTCTAGAGCCCTCTGATACAGTGAAGGAAAAAAGTATTTGATCCCCTGCTGATTTTGTACGTTTGCCCACTGACAAAGAAATGATCAGTCTATAATTTTAATGGTAGGTTTATTTGAACAGTGAGAGACAGAATAACAACAAAAAAATCCAGAAAAACGCATGTCAAAAATGTTATAAATTGATTTGCATTTTAATGAGGGAAATAAGTATTTGACCCCTTCTCAATCAGAAAGATTTCTGGCTCCCAGGTGTCTTTCATACAGGTAACGAACTGAGATTAGGAGCACACTCTTAAAGGGAGTGCTCCTAATCTCAGTTTCTTACCTGTATAAAAGATACCTGTCCACAGAAGCAATCAATCAATCAGATTCCAAACTCTCCACCATGGCCAAGACCAAAGAGCTCTCCAAGGATGTCAGGGACAGGATTGTAGACCTACACAAGGCTGGAATGGGCTACAAGACCATCGCCAAGCAGCTTGGTGAGAAGGTGACAACAGTTTCTGCGATTATTCGCAAATGGAAGAAACACAAAAGAACTGTCAATCTCCCTCAGCCTGGGGCTCCATGCAAGATCTCACCTCGTGGAGTTGCAATGATCATGAGAACGGTGAGGAATCAGCCCAGAACTACACAGGAGGATCTTGTCAATGATCTCAAGGCAGCTGGGACCATAGTCACCAAGAAAACAATTGGTAACACACTACGCCGTGAAGGACTGAAATCCTGCAGCGCCCGCAAGGTCCCCCTGCTCAAGAAAGCACATATACATGCCCGTCTGAAGTTTGCCAATGAACATCTGAATGATTCAGAGGACAACTGGGTGAACGTGTTGTGGTCAGATGAGACCAAAATTGAGTTCTTTGGCATCAACTCAACTTGCCGTGTTTGGAGGAGGAGGAATGCTGCCTATGACCCCAAGAAACCATCCCCACCGTCAAACATGGAGGTGGAAACATTATGCTTTGGGGGTGTTTTTCTGCTAAGGGGACAGGACAACTTCACCGCATCAAAGGGACGATGGACGGGGCCATGTACCGTCAAATCTTGGGTGAAAACCTCCTTCCCTCAGCCAGGGTATTGAAAATGGGTCGTGGATGGGTATTCCAGCATGACAATGACCCAAAACACACGGCCAAGGCAACAAAGGAGTGGCTCAAGAAGAAGCACATTAAGGTCCAGGAGTGGCCTAGCCAGTCTCCAGACCTTAATCCCATAGAAAATCTGTGGAGGGAGCTGAAGGTTCGAGTTGCCAAACGTCAGCCTCGAAACCTTAATGACTTGAAGAAGATCTGCAAAGAGGAGTGGAACAAAATCCCTCCTGAGATGTGTGCAAAGCTGGTGGCCACCTACAAGAAACGTCTGACCTCTGTGATTGCCAACAAGGGTTTTGCCACCAAGTACTAAGTCATGTTTTGCAGAGGGGTCAAATACTTATTTCCCTCATTAAAATGCAAATCAATTCATAACATTTTTGACATGCGTTTTTCTGGATTTTTTTGTTCATATTCTGTCTCTCACTGTTCAAATAAACCTTCCATTAAAATAATAGACTGATCATTTCTTTGTCAGTGGGCAAACGTACAAAATCAGCAGGGGATCAAATACTTTTTTCCCTCACTGTATCTCTCTACTGTTCTAGAGCCCTCTGATATCTCTCTACTGTTCTAGAGCCCTCTGATATCTCTCTACTGTTCTAGAGCCCTCTGATATCTCTCTACTGTTCTACTGTTCTAGAGCCCTCTGATATCTCTCTACTGTTCTAGAGCCCTCTGATATCTCTCTACTTTTCTAGAGCCCTCTGATATCTCTCTACTGTTCTAGAGCCCTCTGATATCTCGCTACTGTTCTAGAGCCCTCTGATATCGCTCTACTGTTCTAGAGCCCTCTGATATCGCTCTACTGTTCTAGAGCCCTCTGATATCGCTCTACTGTTCTAGAGCCCTCTGATACCGCTCTACTGTTCTAGAGCCCTCTGATATCGCTCTACTGTTCTAGAGCCCTCTGATATCTCGCTACTGTTCTAGAGCCCTCTGATATCTCGCTACTGTTCTAGAGCCCTCTGATATCTCTCTACTGTTCTAGAGCCCTCTGATATCGCTCTACTGTTCTAGAGCCCTCTGATATCGCTCTACTGTTCTAGAGCCCTCTGATATCGCTCTACTGTTCTAGAGCCCTCTGATATCGCTCTACTGTTCTAGAGCCCTCTGATATCGCTCTACTGTTCTAGAGCCCTCTGATATCGCTCTACTGTTCTAGAGCCCTCTGATATCGCTCTACTGTTCTAGAGCCCTCTGATATCGCTCTACTGTTCTAGAGCCCTCTGATATCGCTCTACTGTTCTAGAGCCCTCTGATATCGCTCTACTGTTCTAGAGCCCTCTGATATCGCTCTACTGTTCTAGAGCCCTCTGATATCTCGCTACTGTTCTAGAGCCCTCTGATATCGCTCTACTGTTCTAGAGCCCTCTGATATCGCTCTACTGTTCTAGAGCCCTCTGATATCTCGCTACTGTTCTAGAGCCCTCTGATATCTCGCTACTGTTCTAGAGCCCTCTGATCTCTCTCTACTGTTCTAGAGCCCTCTGATATCTCTCTACTGTTCTAGAGCCCTCTGATATCTCTCTACTGTTCTAGAGCCCTCTGATCTCTCTCTACTGTTCTAGAGCCCTCTGTTGTGATTGTGTTGTAATGAATGAGCCCTCTGATATCTCGCTACTGTTGTAGAGCCCTCTGATATCGCTCTCTACTGTTCTAGAGCCCTCTGATATCGCTCTCTACTGTTCTAGAGCCCTCTGATATCTCTCTACTGTTCTAGAGCCCTCTGTTGTGATTGTGTTGTAATGAATGAGCCCTCTGATATCTCGCTACTGTTGTAGAGCCCTCTGATATCGCTCTCTACTGTTCTAGAGCCCTCTGATATCGCTCTCTACTGTTCTAGAGCCCTCTGATATCTCTCTACTGTTCTAGAGCCCTCTGTTGTGATTGTGTTGTAATGAATGAGCCCTCTGATATCTCTCTACTGTTGTAGAGCCCTCTGATCTCTCTCTACTGTTCTAGAGCCCTCTGATCTCTCTCTACTGTTCTAGAGCCCTCTGATATCTCGCTACTGTTCTAGAGCCCTCTGTTGTGATTGTGTTGTAATGAATGAGCCCTCTGATATCTCTCTACTGTTGTAGAGCCCTCTGTTGTGATTGTGTTGTAATGAATGAGCCCTCTGATATCTCTGTTCTAGAGCCCTCTGATATCGCTCTACTGTTCTAGAGCCCTCTGTTGTGATTGTGTTGTAATGAATGAGCCCTCTGATATCTTGCTACTGTTCTACTGTTCTAGAGCCCTCTGTTGTGATTGTGTTGTAATGAATGAGCCCTCTGATATCTCTGTTCTAGAGCCCTCTGATATCGCTCTACTGTTCTAGAGCCCTCTGTTGTGATTGTGTTGTAATGAATGAGCCCTCTGATATCTTGCTACTGTTCTACTGTTCTAGAGCCCTCTGTTGTGATTGTGTTGTAATGAATGAGCCCTCTGATATCTCTGTTGTAGAGCCCTCTGATATCTCTGTTGTAGAGCCCTCTGATGTGATTGTGTTGTAATGAATGAGCCCTCTGATATCTCTGTTGTAGAGCCCTCTGTTGTGATTGTGTTGTAATGAATGAGCCCTCTGATATCTCTGTTGTAGAGCCCTCTGATATCTCTGTTGTAGAGCCCTCTGTTGTGATTGTGTTGTAATGAATGAGCCCTCTGATATCTCTGTTGTAGAGCCCTCTGTTGTGATTGTGTTGTAATGAATGAGCCCTCTGATATCTCTGTTGTAGAGCCCTCTGATATCTCTGTTCTAGAGCCCTCTGATATCTCTGTTGTAGAGCCCTCTGATATCTCTGTTGTAGAGCCCTCTGATATCTCTGTTGTAGAGCCCTCTGATATCTCTGTTGTAGAGCCCTCTGTTGTGATTGTGTTGTAATGAATGACAGTACATTGATATGCTGTTAAAATGAAACTGAACGTGTTTCTTATCTAATAGAAATGTGTTAAAAAGAAACGGTTTAATTAAAACAGAGCAAACTGAAGTGAAGAAGATTATTTTTTGCATGGTGACACCTTTCTTCCCCTGTGTGTCTTGTTTATTATCTCTCTGGGTGATCCCTTTGTGAACCAGGACGTGTGTGTGTGTGTGTGTGTGTGTGTGTGTGTGTGTGTGTGTGTGTGTGTGTGTGTGTGTGTGTGTGTGTGTGTGTGTGTGTGTGTGTGTGTGTCTGTGGTTCAATCACACCTCGTAGTGCAGGTCGTTAAGCTCCAGCCTGGTGTAGTGTCGCCGGTCGAATGACTCCATGGCCTTACGTCCCACCACAGCCAGGACCAGAGTCAGGATGGCCAGGCATACCACCACCACAGCCACCAGGGAGCTCTTCAGAGCCCCCCGCCCTGCCACATCCTTCCCCCCGCCCTGACCCTCTGTCCCTGGGGAGGCAGGGGCTGCCTGGACCCCCTTGGGCACCAGCACCAGCTCTTTTTCTGGTGTTGTCCTTGGGATCAGGGGCTCGATGGCTGCTGGGCTCTTAGTGGTGGTGGTGGTAGCTGGCTCAGTGGCTGGCTGGAGTTTTTCAGTAGTTCTGATCGGGTCTGGGTCTCTGCGGCGTGTTGGTGCTGCAGGGGTGGGGTCTGGGTCTCTGCGGGGTGTTGTTGTAGTGGCAGGATGTGGTTTGGGTTTTTTAAACGATTTGTTAGTTTTTTGGGGAGGTTTATTGGGTTTTCTGGCCATCTGTGTGGTAGTGGTTATTGTAGATATTGTTGTAGGAGTAGTGTAGGCCTCTGTTAGTGACCAGGAAGTTGTTTGTTGTGTTGTTGTAGTAGTGGTTGGAGGTGTTACTATCATTAAAGAGGGTTGTTTTGTTGTGGTTGTCAGCTGTGTTGTTGTGGTAGGAGGTTGTGTAGTAGTGGTAGTAGTAGTAGTGGGTTGTGGTCTGATGGTAGGTGTAGTGGTGGTAGTAGTAGTAGTGGGTTGTGGTCTGATGGTAGGTGTAGTGGTGGTAGTAGTAGTAGTGGGTTGTGGTCTGATGGTAGGTGTAGTGGTGGTAGTAGTAGTAGTGGGTTGTGGTCTGATGGTAGGTGTAGTGGTGGTAGTAGTAGTAGTGGGTTGTGGTCTGATGGTAGGTGTAGTGGTGGTAGTAGTAGTAGTGGGTTGTGGTCTGATGGTAGGTGTAGTGGTGGTAGTAGTAGTGGGTTGTGGTGTGGTTGTAGTGGTAGGTGTAGTGGTGGTCGTTGTAGTAGTAGTAGTTGGTTGTGGTGTGGTTGTAATAGTGGTCGTTGTAGTAGTGGGTTGTGGTGTGGTGGTAGGTGTAGTGGTCGTTGTAGTAGTGGTAGTTGGTTGTGGTGTGGTTGTGGTGGTAGTAGTAGTAGTGGGTTGTGGTCTGATGGTAGGTGTAGTGGTGGTAGTTGTAGTAGTGGGTTGTGGTGTGGTTGTGGAGGTAGGTGTAGTGGTGGTAGTAGTAGTAGTGGGTTGTGGTGTGGTTGTAGTGGTAGGTGTAGTGGTCGTTGTAGTAGTAGTGGGTTGTGGTCTGATGGTAGGTGTAGTGGTGGTAGTAGTAGTAGTGGGTTGTGGTCTGATGGTAGTTGTAGTGGTGGTAGTAGTAGTAGTGGGTTGTGGTCTGATGGTAGGTGTAGTGGTCGTTGTAGTAGTAGTGGGTTGTGGTCTGATGGTAGGTGCTGGAGTTGTAGAAGCAGTAGTAGTAGTCGGTTGGGTTGTGGAAGGTGGAGTAGGTATCATCGTGGTGGGATGAATCAAACCTATGGAAAACATGACATCAGAACATGACTCACGCAGAGATGAAAGACTCCGTATAACAACAACAAGACAAGAGCAGAAACAACTAGTACGTCTGACATGGCCCCCATATTCTCTACATAGAGCTGTGGGGACCAGGGCCCAGACATGGCCCCCATATTCTCTACATAGAGCTGTGGGGACCAGGGCCCAGACATGGCCCCCATATTCTCTGCATAGAGCTGTGGGGACCAGGGCCCAGACATGGCCCCCATATTCTCTACATAGAGCTGTGGGGACCAGGGCCCAGACATGGCCCCCCTATTCTCTACATAGAGCTGTGGGGACCAGGGCCCAGACATGGCCCCCATATTCTCTACATAGAGCTGTGGGGACCAGGGCCCAGACATGGCCCCCATATTCTCTACATAGAGCTGTGGGGACCAGGGCCCAGACATGGCCCCATATTCTCTACATAGAGCTGTGGGGACCAGGGCCCAGACATTGCCCCCATATTCTCTACATAGAGCTGTGGGGACCAGGGCCCAGACATGGCCCCCATATTCTCTACATAGAGCTGTGGGGACCAGGGCCCAGACATGGCCCCCATATTCTCTACATAGAGCTGTGGGGACCAGGGCCCAGACATGGCCCCCATATTCTCTACATAGAGCTGTGGGGACCAGGGCCCAGACATGGCCCCCATATTCTCTACATAGAGCTGTGGGGACCAGGGCCCAGACATGGCCCCCATATTCTCTACATAGAGCTGTGGGGACCAAGGCCCAGACATGGCCCCCATATTCTCTACATAGAGCTGTGGGGACCAGGGCCCAGACATGGCCCCCATATTCTCTACATAGAGCTGTGGGGACCAGGGCCCAGACATGGCCCCCATATTCTCTACATAGAGCTGTGGGGACCAGGGCCCAGACATGGCCCCATATTCTCTACATAGAGCTGTGGGGACCAGGGCCCAGACATGGCCCCCATATTCTCTACATAGAGCTGTGGGGACCAGGGCCCAGACATGGCCCCCATATTCTCTACATAGAGCTGTGGGGACCAGGGCCCAGACATGGCCCCCATATTCTCTACATAGAGCTGTGGGGACCAGGGCCCAGACATTGCCCCCATATTCTCTACATAGAGCTGTGGGGACCAGGGCCCTGACATGGCCCCCATATTCTCTACATAGAGCTGTGGGGACCAGGGCCCTGACATGGCCCCATATTCTCTACATAGAGCTGTGGGGACCAGGGCCCAGACATGGCCCCCATATTCTCTACATAGAGCTGTGGGGACCAGGGCCCAGACATGGCCCCCATATTCTCTACATAGAGCTGTGGGGACCAGGGCCCAGACATTGCCCCCATATTCTCTACATAGAGCTGTGGGGACCAGGGCCCTGACATGGCCCCCATATTCTCTACATAGAGCTGTGGGGACCAGGGCCCTGACATGGCCCCCATATTCTCTACATAGAGCTGTGGGGACCAGGGCCCAGACATGGCCCCATATTCTCTACATAGAGCTGTGGGGACCAGGGCCCTGACATGGCCCCCATATTCTCTACATAGAGCTGTGGGGACCAGGGCCCAGACATGGCCCCCATATTCTCTACATAGAGCTGTGGGGACCAGGGCCCAGACATGGCCCCCATATTCTCTACATAGAGCTGTGGGGACCAGGGCCCAGACATGGCCCCCTATTCTCTACATAGAGCTGTGGGGACCAGGGCCCAGACATGGCCCCATATTCTCTACATAGAGCTGTGGGGACCAGGGCCCAGACATGGCCCCCTATTCTCTACATAGAGCTGTGGGGACCAGGGCCCTGACATGGCCCCCATATTCTCTACATAGAGCTGTGGGGACCAGGGCCCAGACATGGCCCCATATTCTCTACATAGAGCTGTGGGGACCAGGGCCCAGACATGGCCCCCATATTCTCTACATAGAGCTGTGGGGACCAGGGCCCAGACATGGCCCCCATATTCTCTACATAGAGCTGTGGGGACCAGGGCCCAGACATGGCCCCCATATTCTCTACATAGAGCTGTGGGGACCAGGGCCCAGACATTGCCCCCATATTCTCTACATAGAGCTGTGGGGACCAGGGCCCTGACATGGCCCCATATTCTCTACATAGAGCTGTGGGGACCAGGGCCCTGACATGGCCCCATATTCTCTACATAGAGCTGTGGGGACCAGGGCCCAGACATGGCCCCCATATTCTCTACATAGAGCTGTGGGGACCAGGGCCCAGACATGGCCCCCATATTCTCTACATAGAGCTGTGGGGACCAGGGCCCAGACATTGCCCCCATATTCTCTACATAGAGCTGTGGGGACCAGGGCCCTGACATGGCCCCCATATTCTCTACATAGAGCTGTGGGGACCAGGGCCCTGACATGGCCCCCATATTCTCTACATAGAGCTGTGGGGACCAGGGCCCAGACATGGCCCCATATTCTCTACATAGAGCTGTGGGGACCAGGGCCCAGACATGGCCCCCATATTCTCTACATAGAGCTGTGGGGACCAGGGCCCAGACATTGCCCCCATATTCTCTACATAGAGCTGTGGGGACCAGGGCCCAGACATGGCCCCCTATTCTCTACATAGAGCTGTGGGGACCAGGGCCCTGACATGGCCCCCATATTCTCTACATAGAGCTGTGGGGACCAGGGCCCTGACATGGCCCCCATATTCTCTACATAGAGCTGTGGGGACCAGGGCCCAGACAGTTGAAGGAAGATGCGATCACCTTTGAAGATGTCGTATGTGTTGATGCCCTGTTCAGCAGCCAGGAGGGGACAGTCCTGCTCACTCTGGCAGTGGAACAGATGACAGTTGTGGTTGTTGGGAGGTTCAGAGGGCTTGTGAGGGTTGAACACAGCCAGGGTACACTTTATACCTGAGGGGAGAGAGCAATCAGACATGGACGGTAATACCAAGTATCACGACTAACAATCCAGCCAGGGTACACTTTATACCTGAGGGGAGAGAGCAATCAGACATGGAGGGTAATACCAAGTATCACGACTAACAATCCAGCCAGGGTACACTTTATACCTGAGGGGAGAGAGCAATCAGACATGGAGGGTAATACCAAGTATCACGACTAACAATCCAGCCAGGGTACACTTTATACCTGAGGGGAGAGAGCGATCAGACATGGAGGGTAATACCAAGTATCACGACTAACAATCCAGCCAGGGTACACTTTATACCTGAGGGGAGAGAGCGATCAGACATGGAGGGTAATACCAAGTATCACAACTAACAATCCAGCCAGGGTACACTTTATACCTGAGGGGAGAGAGCGATCAGACATGGAGGGTAATACCAAGTATCACGACTAACAATCCAGCCAGGGTACACTTTATACCTGAGGGGAGAGAGCAATCAGACATGGAGGGTAATACCAAGTATCACGACTAACAATCCAGCCAGGGTACACTTTATACCTGAGGGGAGAGAGCAATACCAAGTATCACGACTAACAATCCAGCCAGGGTACACTTTATACCTGAGGGGAGAAAGCAATCAGACATGGACGGTAATACCAAGTATCACGACTAACAATCCAGCCAGGGTACACTTTATACCTGAGGGGAGAGAGCAATCAGACATGGAGGGTAATACCAAGTATCACGACTAACAATCCAGCCAGGGTACACTTTATACCTGAGGGGAGAGAGCAATACCAAGTATCACGACTAACAATCCAGCCAGGGTACACTTTATACCTGAGGGGAGAAAGCAATCAGACATGGACGGTAATACCAAGTATCACGACTAACAATCCAGCCAGGGTACACTTTATACCTGAGGGGAGAGAGCAATCAGACATGGAGGGTAATACCAAGTATCACGACTAACAATCCAGCCAGGGTACACTTTATACCTGAGGGGAGAGAGCAATCAGACATGGAGGGTAATACCAAGTATCACGACTAACAATCCAGCCAGGGTACACTTTATACCTGAGGGGAGAGAGCAATCAGACATGGAGGGTAATACCAAGTATCACGACTAACAATCCAGCCAGGGTACACTTTATACCTGAGGGGAGAGAGCAATCAGACATGGAGGGTAATACCAAGTATCACGACTAACAATCCAGCCAGGGTACACTTTATACCTGAGGGGAGAGAGCAATCAGACATGGACGGTAATACCAAGTATCACGACTAACAATCCTTCCGTTTGAAAGTTCCACCGTGTTGTCTCTCCTCTACCTTCTTATGGATAGTGGGCAATATTCGTAAGTTTGGATGAATGAGGTGCCCAATGTAAAAACTGCCTGTTACTCAGGCCCAGAAGCTAGGATATACATATACATGGTAGTATTGGATAGAAAACACTCTAAAGTTTCCAAAACTGTTAAAATAATGTCTGTGAGTATAACAGACCTGATATAGCAGGTGAAAACCCGAGGAGAATCCATCCAGGAATTCTTTTTTGTGGCTCACCTCTCATTATAATGGCTGTCTATGGGAATATAAAAGGAAGTCCTCCCAGATTGCAGTTCCTAGGGCTTCCACTAGATGTCAGCAGTCTTTAGAAAGAGTTTCAGGCTTGTTTTTTGAAAAATGAGCTAGAATTTGTAGCTTTTCTAAGTGGCTCCCATTTTGGCTGTAGTGTTATGACGCGGGTGGATGAGAGCGTGCACTTGGTTATTTATCTCCGGTAATGAACATACTATTCTCCATCTTAAATTTGATCGTTTATTTACATATTAGGGGACCTGAGGATTGATTAGAAACGTTGTTTGACTTGTTTGGACATAGTTTATTGGTAACGTTTGGGATTCATTTTGTATGCATTATTGAATGAAGCGCGCCAACTAAACTGACATTTTTGGGATATAAAGGAGGACTTTATCGAACAAAACGGCCAAATGTGATGTAGCTGGGACCCTTTGGATTGCAAACAGAGGAAGATCTTCGAAGGTAAGTGATTTATTTTATCGCTATTTTTGACTTTCGTGACGCCTCTGCTTGGTTGGAAAATGTTTTTAATGCTTTTGTACGTGGGGCGCTGTCCTCAGATAATCGCATGGTTTGCTTTCGCCGTCAAGCCTTTTTTGAAATCTGACACGCGGCTGGATTAACAAGAAGTTAAGCTTTTAACCGATGTATAACACTTGTATTTTCATGAATATTTAATATTACGAATTTTGTATTTTGAATTTCGCGCTCTGCAATGTCACCGGATGTTGTCGAGGCCGGGCGCTAGCGGTACGCCTTTCCCAAAGAGGCTACCAATACCAAGTATCACGACTAACAATCCTTCTGTTTGAAAGTTCCACCGTGTTCTGTCCCTCTACCAATACCAAGTATCACGACTAACAATCCTTCTGTTTGAAAGTTCCACCGTGTTCTGTCCCTCTACCAATACCAAGTATCACGACTAACAATCCTTCTGTTTGAAAGTTCCACCGTGTTCTGTCCCTCTACCAATACCAAGTATCACGACTAACAATCCTTCTGTTTGAAAGTTCCACCGTGTTCTGTCCCTCTACCAATACCAAGTATCACGACCAACAATCCTTCTGTATGTTATTGTATGTGTGTATGTTATTGCGTGTTATTGCGTGTTATTCTGTGTGTGTGTGTTATTGTGTGTTATTTCGTGTTACTGCTTATTGTGTTATTGCATGTTATTGCGTGTTATTGTGTGTTATTGTGTTTTATTATGTGTGTGTGTGTTATTGTGTGTTATTGCGAGTTGTGTGTTATTATGTGCATGTTATTGCGTGTTGTGTGTTATTGTGTTTTATTATGTGTGTGTGTGTTATTGCGTGTTATTGCGTGTTGTGTGTTATTGTGTGTTATTGCGTGTGATTGTGTTACTGAGTGTTAGTGTGTGTTTTTGCATGTTACTGTCTGTTATTGTGTGTTATTGTATTTGTGTGTGTTATTGCGTGTGTGTGTGATTGTGTGCGTATGTTATTGTGTGTTATTATGTGTGTGTGTGTGTGTGTTATTGCGTGTTACTGTGTCTTATTGCGTGTGTGTGTGATTGTGTGTGTATGTTATTGTGTGTTATTATGTGTGTGTGTGTTATTGTGTGTTATTGTGTGTTATCTTCTTATGGCTGCAGGGGCAGTAATTGAGTAGCTTGGATGAAAAGGTGACCAGAGTAAACTGCCTGCTCCCCAGTCCCAGTTGCTAAGATATGCATATTATTATTATTATTGGATAGAAAACACTCTGAAGTTTCTAATACTGTTTGAATGATGTCTGTGAGTATAACAGAACTCATATGGCAGGCAAAAACCCGAGAAAAAAATCCAACCAGGAAGTGGGAAATCTGAGATTTGTAGGTTTTCAACTCATCGCCTATCGAATACACAGTGGGATATGGGTCAGTTTGCACTTCCTACGGCTTCCACTAGATGTCAACAGTCTTTAGAACAGTGTCTGATGCTTCTACTGTGAAGTGGGGCCGAATGAGAGGGGATTGAGTAAGGTCTGCCATGACCTGACCATGCTCTGACCATGCTCTGACCATGCTCTGACCATGCTCTGACCATGCTCTGACCATGCTCTGACCATGACCTGACCATGCTCTGACCATGCTCTGACCATGACCTGACCATGCTCTGACCATGACCTGACCATGCTCTGACCATGACCTGACCATGCTCTGACCATGACCTGACCATGCTCTGACCATGCTCTGACCATGCTCTGACCATGTGAGAGCGAGCTCTGTTCCATCGCACTTCTGAAGACAATGGAATTCTCCAGTTGGAACATTATTGAAGATTTATGTTAATTATTGTGTGTGTTATTGTGCGTGTTATTGTGCGTGTTATTGCGTGTGTGTGTTATTGCGTGTTATTGTGTGTGTTATTGTGTGTGTTATTGTGCGTGTTATTGTGTGTGTTATTGTGTGTGTTATTGTGTGTGTTATTGTGTGTGTTATTGTGTGTTATTGCGTGTGTTATTGCGTGTGTTATTGTGTGTGTTATTGTGTGTGTTATTGCGTGTTATTGTGTGTGTTATTGCGTGTGTTATTGTGTGTGTTATTGTGTGTGTTATTGCGTGTTATTGTGTGTGTTATTGTGTGTGTTATTGTGTGTGTTATTGTGTGTGTTATTGTGTGTGTTATTGTGTGTTATTGTGTGTGTTATTGTGTGTGTTATTGCGTGTTATTGTGTGTGTTATTGCGTGTTATTGTGTGTGTTATTGTGTGTTATTGTGTGTTATTGTGTGTTATTGCGTGTGTTATTGTGTGTGTGTGTGTTATTGTGTGTGTTATTGTGTGTGTGTGTTATTGTGTGTGTTATTGTGTGTGTTATTGCGTGTGTTATTGCGTGTGTTATTGTGTGTGTGTGTTATTGTGTGTGTTATTGTGTGTGTGTGTTATTGTGTGTGTTATTGTGTGTGTTATTGTGTGTGTTATTGCGTGTTATTGTGTGTGTTATTGCGTGTTATTGTGTGTGTTATTGCGTGTTATTGTGTGTGTTATTGCGTGTTATTGCGTGTTATTGTGTGTGTGTGTTATTGTGTGTGTTATTGCGTGTTATTGCGTGTTATTGTGTGTGTTATTGTGTGTGTTTTTGCATGTTACTGTCTGTTATTGTGTGTTATTGCATGTTATTGTGTGTGTTATTGTATTTGTGTGTGTTATTGCATGTGTGTGTGATTGTGTGCGTATGTTATTGTGTGTTATTATGTGTGTGTGTGTGTGTGTGTTATTGCGTGTTACTGTGTCTTATTGCGTGTGTGTGTGATTGCGTGTGTATGTTATTGTGTGTTATTATGTGTGTGTGTGTTATTGTGTGTTATTGTGTGTTATCTTCTTATGGCTGCAGGGGCAGTAATTGAGTAGCTTGGATGAAAAGGTGACCAGAGTAAACTGCCTGCTCCCCAGTCCCAGTTGCTAAGATATGCATATTATTATTATTATTGGATAGAAAACACTCTGAAGTTTCTAATACTGTTTGAATGATGTCTGTGAGTATAACAGAACTCATATGGCAGGCAAAAACCCGAGAAAAAAATCCAACCAGGAAGTGGGAAATCTGAGATTTGTAGGTTTTCAACTCATCGCCTATCGAATACACAGTGGGATATGGGTCAGTTTGCACTTCCTACGGCTTCCACTAGATGTCAACAGTCTTTAGAACAGTGTCTGATGCTTCTACTGTGAAGTGGGGCCGAATGAGAGGGGATTGAGTAAGGTCTGCCATGACATGACCATCTATGACCATGCTCTGACCATGCT
>NW_024058462.1:47500-54444 GCF_016432855.1 Salvelinus namaycush | reverse complement strand
TTCTGTCACTACTACTACTACTATTACTACTAAACATAAATGTTCTGTTACTACTACTACTACTACTAAACATAAATGTCTGTATACTACTACTACTACTACTACTATACTGCTACTACTACTACTACTACTAACATAAATGTTCTTCTACTCTACTACTACTACTAAACATAAATGTTCTGTCACTACTACTACTACTATTACTACTAACATAAATGTTCTGTTACTACTACTACTACTACTAAACATAAATGTTCTTTACTACTACTACTACTATACGTACTACTACTACTACTACTACTAAACATAAATGTTCTGTCACTACTACTACTACTATTACTACTAAACATAAATGTTCTGTTACTACTACTACTACTACTAAACATAAATGTTCTGTTACTACTACTACTACTACTACTACTACTGCTACTAAACATAACTGTTATGTACTACTACTACTACTGCTACTAAACCTAAATGTTTATGTTACTACTACTACTACTAAACATAAATGTTCTGTTACCTACTACTACTAAACATAAATGTTCTGTCACTACTACTATACTATTACTACTAAACATAAATTTCTGTTACTACTACTACTACACTAAACATAAATGTTCTGTTACTACTACTACTATGCTAAAATAAATGTTCTGTCACTACTACTACTACTAAACATAATGTTCTGTTACTACTACTACTAACATAAATGTTCTGTTCTACTACTACTACTACTACTAAACATAAATGTTCTGTTACTACTACTACTACTACTACTACTACTACTACTACTACTACTACTACTGCTACTAAACATAAATGTTATGTTACTACTACTACTACTGCTACTAAACATAAATGTTATGTTACTACTACTACTACTAAACATAAATGTTCTGTTACTACTACTACTAAACATACATGTTCTGTCACTACTACTACTAAACATAAATGTTCTGTTACTACTACTACTACTACTACTACTACTACTACTACTACTGCTACTAAACATAAATGTTATGTTACTACTACTACTACTGCTGCTAAACATAAATGTTCTGTCACTACTACTACTACTAAACATAAATGTTCTGTTACTACTACTACTAAACATAAATGTTCTGTTACTACTACTACTACTATACTGCTACTACTACTACTACTACTACTAAACATAAATGTTCTGTCACTACTACTACTACTATTACTACTAAACATAAATGTTCTGTTACTACTACTACTACTACTAAACATAAATGTTCTGTTACTACTACTACTACTACTACTACTACTACTGCTACTAAACATAAATGTTATGTTACTACTACTACTACTACTACTAAACATACATGTTCTGTCACTACTACTACTACTACTACTACTAAACATAAATGTTCTGTTACTACTACTACTACTGCTAAACATAAATGTTCTGTCACTACTACTACTACTAAACATAAATGTTATGTTACTACTACTACTACTGCTACTAAACATAAATGTTATGTTACTACTACTACTACTAAACATAAATGTTCTGTTACTACTACTACTAAACATAAATGTTCTGTCACTACTACTACTACTATTACTACTAAACATAAATGTTCTGTTACTACTACTACTACTACTAAACATAAATGTTCTGTTACTACTACTACTACTGCTAAACATAAATGTTCTGTCACTACTACTACTACTAAACATAAATGTTCTGTTACTACTACTACTAAACATAAATGTTCTGTTACTACTACTACTACTACTACTAAACATAAATGTTCTGTTACTACTACTACTACTACTACTACTACTACTACTACTACTACTGCTACTAAACATAAATGTTATGTTACTACTACTACTACTGCTACTAAACATAAATGTTATGTTACTACTACTACTACTAAACATAAATGTTCTGTTACTACTACTACTAAACATACATGTTCTGTCACTACTACTACTAAACATAAATGTTCTGTTACTACTACTACTACTACTACTACTACTACTACTACTGCTACTAAACATAAATGTTATGTTACTACTACTACTACTGCTGCTAAACATAAATGTTCTGTCACTACTACTACTACTAAACATAAATGTTCTGTTACTACTACTACTAAACATACATGTTCTGTTACTACTACTACTACTATACTGCTACTACTACTACTACTACTACTAAACATAAATGTTCTGTCACTACTACTACTACTATTACTACTAAACATAAATGTTCTGTTACTACTACTACTACTACTACTACTACTAAACATAAATGTTCTGTTACTACTACTACTACTACTACTACTACTACTGCTACTAAACATAAATGTTATGTTACTACTACTACTACTACTACTAAACATACATGTTCTGTCACTACTACTACTACTACTACTACTACTAAACATAAATGTTCTGTTACTACTACTACTACAACTAAACACAAATGTTCTGTTACTACTACTACTAAACATAAATGTTCTGTTACTACTACTACTACTACTACTACTAAACATAAATGTTCTGTTACTACTACTACTACTACTACTACTACTACTACTACTACTACTAAACATAAATGTTCTGTCACTACTACTACTACTACTACTACTACTACTAAACATAAATGTTCTGTCACTACTACTACTACTATTACTACTAAACATAAATGTTCTGTTACTACTACTACTACTACTAAACATAAATGTTCTGTTACTACTACTACTACTACTAAACATAAATGTTCTGTTACTACTACTACTACTACTACTACTACTACTAAACATAAATGTTCTACTACTACTACTACTACTACTACTACTACTACTACTACTACTACTACTACTAAACATAAATGTTCTGTTACTACTACTACTACTACTACTACTACTACTACTACTACTACTACTACTAAACATAAATGTTCTGTCACTACTACTACTACTAAACATAAATGTTCTGTCACTACTACTACTACTACTAAACATAAATGTTCTGTTACTACTACTACTACTAAACATAAATGTTCTGTTACTACTACTACTAAACATAAATGTTCTGTTACTACTACTACTACTACTACTACTATACTGCTACTACTACTACTACTAAACATAAATGTTCTGTTACTACTACTACTACTACTACTAAACATAAATGTTCTGTTACTACTACTACTACTACTACTACTACTAAACATAAATGTTCTGTTACTACTACTACTACTACTACTACTACTACTGCTACTAAACATAAATGTTATGTTACTACTACTACTACTACTACTAAACATACATGTTCTGTCACTACTACTACTACTACTACTACTACTAAACATAAATGTTCTGTTACTACTACTACTACAACTAAACACAAATGTTCTGTTACTACTACTACTAAACATAAATGTTCTGTTACTACTACTACTACTACTACTACTAAACATAAATGTTCTGTTACTACTACTACTACTACTACTACTACTACTACTACTAAACATAAATGTTCTGTCACTACTACTACTACTACTACTACTACTACTAAACATAAATGTTCTGTCACTACTACTACTACTATTACTACTAAACATAAATGTTCTGTTACTACTACTACTACTACTAAACATAAATGTTCTGTTACTACTACTACTACTACTAAACATAAATGTTCTGTTACTACTACTACTACTACTACTACTACTACTAAACATAAATGTTCCGTTACTACTACTACTACTACTACTACTACTACTACTACTACTACTACTACTACTAAACATAAATGTTCTGTTACTACTACTACTACTACTACTACTACTACTACTACTACTACTACTACTACTACTAAACATAAATGTTCTGTCACTACTACTACTACTAAACATAAATGTTCTGTCACTACTACTACTACTACTAAACATAAATGTTCTGTTACTACTACTACTACTAAACATAAATGTTCTGTTACTACTACTACTAAACATAAATGTTCTGTTACTACTACTACTACTACTACTACTATACTGCTACTACTACTACTACTAAACATAAATGTTCTGTTACTACTACTACTACTACTACTAAACATAAATGTTCTGTTACTACTACTACTACTACTACTACTACTAAACATAAATGTTCTGTTACTACTACTACTACTACTACTACTACTACTAAACATAAATGTTGTTACTACTACTAAACATAAATGTTCTGTTGCTACTACTACTACTACTGCTACTAAACATAAATGTTATTACTACTACTAAACATAAATGTTCTGTTGCTACTACTACTACTACTGCTACTAAACATAAATGTTCTGTTACTACTACTACTACTACTAAACATAAATGTTCTGTTGCTACTACTACTACTACTACTACTAAACATAAATGTTCTGTTACTACTACTACTACTACTACTAAACATAAATGTTCTGTTACTACTACTACTACTACTACTACTACTACTACTACTACTACTACTACACATAAATGTTTCACTACTACTACTACTACTACTACACATAAATGTTCCACTACTACTACTACTACTGCTACTACATGTTCTGTGATGAGAAGTATAAGTTCTGTGGCTTTTGGACAAATCATGATTTCTAGGGTGTTCAGAAGGGGAGGAGAAATTTGGCCCATACACTTGCCCATAACTTACAAAAAGAGAGGGTGGAGCTCCTCGTTCTGGTTCCGTTCCTCGTTCTGGTTCCGATCCTCGTTCTCTCTCTTCTCTTAACACGTATAGATCTAGAACTTAATCAATAATTTGACCAAGTTAACCGAGATGAGTGTTATCATAATGTGTGTGTGTGTGTATAGGCTATGGCATGGTGTCCTTGGCAGAAGGAGCTGATCGCCACGGGAGGGGGGCAGAGCGACGGTGTTCTGAGGATCTGGAATAACCAATCAGGTACCTGCGTTGACTCCGCCCAGACCAACTCACAGGTGGGTGTTACACAACGCAGTCATTTCATATACAGTGAGGGGGAAAAAGTATTTGATCCCCTGCTGATTTTGTACGTTTGCCCACTGACAAAGAAATGATCAGTCTATAATTTTAATGGTAGGTTTATTTGAACAGTGAGAGACAGAATAACAACAACAAAATCCAGAAAAATGCATGTCAAAAATGTTATAAATTGATTTGCATTTTAATGAGGGAAATAAGTATTTGACCCCCTCTCAATCAGAAAGATTTCTGGCTCCCAGGTGTCTTTCATACAGGTAACGAGCTGAGATTAGAAGCACACTCTTAAAGGGAGTGCTCCTAATCTCAGTATGTTACCTGTATAAATAGACACCTGTCCACAGAAGCAATCAATCAATCAGATTCCAAACTCTCCACCATGGCCAAGACCAAAGAGCTCTCCAAGGATGTCAGGGACAAGATTGTAGACCTACACAAGGCTGGAATGGGCTACAAGACCATCGCCAAGCAGCTTGGTGAGAAGGTGACAACAGTTTCTGCGATTATTCGCAAATGGAAGAAACACAAAAGAACTGTCAATCTCCCTCAGCCTGGGGCTCCATGCAAGATCTCACCTCGTGGAGTTGCAATGATCATGAGAACGGTGAGGAATCAGCCCAGAACTACACAGGAGGATCTTGTCAATGATCTCAAGGCAGCTGGGACCATAGTCATCAAGAAAACAATCGGTAACACACTACGCCGTGAAGGACTGAAATCCTGCAGCGCCCGCAAGGTCCCCCTGCTGAAGAAAGCACATATACATGCTAAGGGGACAGGACAACTTCACCGCATCAAAGGGACGATGGACGGGGCCATGTACGGTCAAATCTTGGGTGAAAACCTCCTTCCCTCAGCCAGGGTATTGAAAATGGGTCGTGGATGGGTATTCCAGCATGACAATGACCCAAAACACACGGCCAAGGCAACAAAGGAGTGGCTCAAGAAGAAGCACATTAAGGTCCTGGAGTGGCCTAGCCAGTCTCCAGACCTTAATCCCATAGAAAATCTGTGGAGGGAGCTGAAGGTTCGAGTTGCCAAACGTCAGCCTCGAAACCTTAATGACTTGGAGAAGATCTGCAAAGAGGAGTGGGACAAAATCCCTCCTGAGATGTGTGCAAACCTGGTGGCCAACTACAAGAAACGTCTGACCTCTGTGATTGCCAACAAGGGTTTTGCCACCAAGTACTAAGTCATGTTTTGCAGAGGGAGTCAAATACTTATTTCCCTCATTAAAATGCAAATCAATTCATAACATTTTTGACATGCGTTTTTCTGGATTTTTGTTGTTTATTCTGTCTCTCACTGTTCAAATAAACCTACCATTAAAATTATAGACTGATCATTTCTTTGTCAGTGGGCAAACGTACAAAATCAGCAGGGGATCAAATACTTTTTTCCCTCACTGTATTTGATCTCAACACACACACACACACACACACACACACACACACACACACACACACACACACACACACACACACACACACACAGAGAGATAGGCACCCACACACCTGCAGCACGTTTGATTGATGTACAGTGCATTCGGAAAGTATTCAGACCCCTCCACATTTTGTTATGTTACAGCCTTATTCTAAAATGGATTAAATACTTTTTTCCCCTCATCAATCTACACACAATACCACATAATGACAAAGCAAAAACAGGTTTTTAGAATTAAAAAATGACTAAAAACAGAAATACCTTATTTACATAAGTATTCAGACTCTTTGCTATGTGACTCAAAAATTGAGTTCAGGTGGCATCCTGTTTCCATTGATCATCCTTGATGTTTCTACAACTTGATTGGAGTCCACCTGGGGGAGATTCAATTGATTGGAAATTATTTGGAGAGGCGCACACCTGTCTATAGAAGGTCCCACAGTTGACAGGGCATGTCAGAACAAAAACCAAGCCATGAGGTTGAAGGAATTGACCGTAGAG
>NW_024058462.1:2500-42500 GCF_016432855.1 Salvelinus namaycush | reverse complement strand
GTGTGTGGTAGTCAATGTGAGGTAGTCAGTGTGAGGTAGTCAGTGTGAGGTAGTCAGTGTGAGGTAGTCAGTGTGTGGTAGTCAGTGTGAGGTAGTCAGTGTGAGGTAGTCAGTGTGAGGTAGTCAGTGTGAGGTAGTCAGTGTGAGGTAGTCAGTGTGTGGTAGTCAGTGTGTGGTAGTCAACGTGAGGTAGTCAACGTGAGGTAGTCAACGTGAGGTAGTCAACGTGAGGTAGTCAACGTGAGGTAGTCAACGTGAGGTAGTCAACGTGAGGTAGTCAACGTGAGGTAGTCAGCGTGAGGTAGTCAGCGTGAGGTAGTCAGCGTGAGGTAGTCAGCGTGAGGTAGTCCGCGTGAGGTAGTCCGTGTGAGGTAGTCAATGTGAGGTAGGCAATGTGAGGTAGTTAACTTCTTGTGGCTGCAGGGGCAGTATTGAGTAGCTTGGATGAAAGGTGCACAGAGGTGCCCAGAGTAAATGGCCTGCTCCTCAGTCATAGTTGCTAATATATGCATATTATTATTAGTATTGGATAGAAAACACTCTGAAGTGTTCTAAAACTGTTTGAATTATGTCTGTGAGTATAACAGAACTCATATGGCAGGCAAAAACCTGGAAGTGGAAATTCTGAGGCTGGTCGATTTTCAACCAAGATCCCATTGAAATCACAGCGAGATATGAATGAGTTTGCACTTCCTACAGCTTCCACTAGATGTCAACAGTCTGTAGAACTTTGTTTGATGCCTCTACTGTGAAGGGGGGCCGAATGAGAGGGGAATTAGTCAGGTCTGCCATGACCTGACCATTCACATGAGAGGGACCTCTGTTCCATCGCTCATCTGAAGTCAATGTAATTCTCCGGTTGGAACGTTATTCAAGATTTATGTTAATTAACAACATTCTAAAGATTGATTCAATACATCGTTTGACATGTTTCTACTGACTGTTACTGAACTTTTGGACATTTCGTCAGCTTTTAGGAAACGCGCTTCGTGACTTTGGAATTGTTTACCGAACGTGCTAAAAAGAGTAGCTAATTGGACATAAATAACGGACATTATCGAACAAGCCAACATGCCAACATGGCGGCTAATTTGACTATTGTTCTGAGCGCCGTCTCAGATTATTGCATGGTTTGCTTTTTCCGTAAAGTTTTTTTGAAATCTGACACAGCGGTTGCTGTGTATAACTTGTATTATCATCTACATTTATGATGAGTATTTCTGTTGAATCGATGTGGCTATGCAAAATCACTGGATGTTTTTGGAACTAGTGAACGTAACACGCCAATGTAAACTCAGATTTTTTCATATAAATATGAACTTTATGAAACAAAACATACATGTATTGTGTAACATGAAGTCCTATGAGTATCATCTGATGAAGATCATCAAAGGTTAGTGATTAATTTTATCAATATTTGTGCTTTTTGTGACTCCTCTCTTTGGCTGGAAAAATGGCAGAATTTTTCTGTGAGTTGGTGGTGACCTAACATAATCGTTTGTGGTGCTTCGCTGAAAAGCCTATTTGAAATCGGGCACTTTGGTGGGATTAACAACAAGATTACCTTTAAAATGGTATAAAACACATGTATGTTTGAGGAATTTTAATTATGAGATTTCTGTTGTTTGAATTTAGCGCCCTGTACTTTCACTGGCTGTTGTCATATCGATCCTGTTACCGGGATTGCAGCCCTAAAATGTGAGGTAGTCAGTGTGAGGTACCAGGCCTCCAGTGCGCCTCCCCAGCCCGGTACGTCCTGTGCCGGCTCCCCGCACTCAGCCACCAGTGCGTGTGTACAGTCCGGAGTCTCCAGCGACAGTCTACAGCCCAGAACCTCCAGCGACGGTTCACAATCCAGAGCTTCCAGTGACGGTTCACAGTCCAGAGCTTCCAGTGACGGTTCACAGTCCAGAGCTTCCAGTGACGGTTCACAGTCCAGAGCTTCCAGTGACGGTTCACAGTCCAGAGCTTCCAGTGACGGTTCACAGTCCAGAGCTTCCAGTGACGGTTCACAGTCCAGAGCTTCCAGTGACGGTTCACAGTCCAGAGCTTCCAGTGACGGTCAACGGTCCGGAGCCTCCAGTGACGGTCAACGGTCCGGAGCCTCCAGTGACGGTCAACGGTCCGGAGCCTCCAGTGACGGTCAACGGTCCGGAGCCTCCAGTGACGGTCAACGGTCCGGAGCCTCCAGTGACGGTCAACGGTCCGGAGCGTCCAGTGACGGTCAACGGCCCGGAGCTTCCAGTGACGGTCAACGGCCCGGAGCTTCCAGTGATGGTCCACGGCCCGGAGCTTCCTGCGACGGTGCCATGGTTGGAACCTTCATCTGCGCCGGTGCCCAGTCCAGGCACGGTTTCCAGTCCCTCTCCATTGCCGGAGCCTTCCTCTGCTTCAGGGTCAGATCCGCGGTCTGAACGGGGGCTACATCCCGCACCGGAGCCGCCACCGACGCTAGTTGCCCACCCTAACCCTCCCCATCCAGGTTCAGGTTTTGCGGTCGGAGTCCGCACCTTTGGGGAGGGGTACTGTCACACCCTGACCTTAGAGAGCCTTTGGGGTTCTCTATGGTGCAATAGGTCAGAGCGTGACTAGGGGGTGTTCTAGTCATGAATGTCTATGTTGGTGTGAGTATGGTTCCCAATTGGAGGCAGCTGATGATCATTGCCTCTAATTGGGGATCATACTTAATGTGGTCCTTTTCCCACCTGCGTTGTGGGATATTGTTTTTGTTTAGTGCTATGTGCGCTACGAACTGCACGTTCGTTTATTTATTTGTTGTTTGAAGTTTCACCTCAATAAATATATGGAACTCTACTCACGCTGCGCTTTGGTCCACTCATTATAACGAACGTGACAGGTTCAGTTTGTGACTGGATCAGGTAGTAAGGGGAAGGTTCAGTTTGTGACTGGATCAGGTAGTAAGGGGAAGGTTCAGTTTGTGACTGGATCAGGTAGTAAGGGGAAGGTTCAGTTTGTGACTGGATCAGGTAGTAGGGGGAAGATTCAGTTTGTGACTGGATCAGGTAGTAAGGGGAAGGTTCAGTTTGTGACTGGATCAGGTAGTAGGGGGAAGGTTCAGTTTGTGACTGGATCAGGTAGTAAGGGGAAGGTTCAGTTTGTGACTGGATCAGGTAGTAAGGGGAAGGTTCAGTTTGTGACTGGATCAGGTAGTAAGGGGAAGGTTCAGTTTGTGACTGGATCAGGTAGTAGGGGGAAGATTCAGTTTGTGACTGGATCAGGTAGTAGGGGGACGATTCAGTTTGTGACTGGATCAGGTAGTAGGGGGACGGTTCAGTTTGTGACTGGATCAGGTAGTAGGGGGACGATTCAGTTTGTGACTGGATCAGGTAGTAGGGGGAAGGTTCAGTTTGTGACTGGATCAGGTAGTAAGGGGAAAGTTCAGTTTGTGACTGGATCAGGTAGTAAGGGGAAGGTTCAGTTTGTGACTGGATCAGGTACTAAGGGGAAGGTTCAGTTTGTGACTGGATCAGGTAGCAAGGGGAAGGTTCAGTTTGGGACTGGATCAGGTAGTAGGGGGAAGGTTCAGTTTGTGACTGGATCAGGTAGTAGGGGGAAGATTCAGTTTGTGACTGGATCAGGTAGTAAGGGGAAGGTTCAGTTTGTGACTGGATCAGGTAGTAAGGGGAAGGTTCAGTTTGTGACTGGATCAGGTAGTAAGGGGAAGGTTCAGTTTGTGACTGGATCAGGTAGTAGGGGGAAGATTCAGTTTGTGACTGGATCAGGTAGATCTGCCACTGACATGGCCTCTCATCTGAGGCAGCCATTTGTAGTGATCCTGGGATTCGTGTGTGTCCCACACATCTTAGCTTGGAATGTCACACCAAGCGCTTTGGCGCTGGACACAACCTCAAGTGTGTGGCCGGAGATGGATAATGGCGGAGGTGGGGTCAGGATTGTATTTGAAACAGGTGTACATGACTTTGCACTTGGTTGGGTTGAACTCCATCTTGTTTGGTTCTGACCAGTCGGCTATTTAGTTGAGGATCTGCTGTATGGTGGAAGTGTCACCTATGGGTCTTGATTCGATGAGGTTCAGGTCATCCACCTAGGCCCAGGAGTTGCATAGGGTGCCCTCTGATGCACAACGGCTATTTAGTTGAGGATCTGCTGTACGGTGGAAGTGTCACCTATGGGTCTTGATTCGATGAGGTTCAGGTCATCCACCTAGGCCCAGGAGTTGCATAGGGTGCCCTCTGATGCACGACTGACATGAGCCACGAATACAATTGGACCAAGCCGTGTGCTGTGGGGGCAGGCCACAGGAGAGTTCTTAGGCCTGTGATACAGTGTTGTGTTATTTGGTCACCTGGCTACTGTCGGAATGGAAGTTACAAATCCGTGGCATGATCTTTGGTCGGTCAGATAATTCCAAAAGGTGTGTCATTGCATTGGTGTGATCCACAAGATCAAAAAAAGGCCTTCCTGGTTAGAACGAAGAGTAGTTTCCTGTGCATTTCCCATGGTTCAACAGTCGGGAGTGAATGCAGTTAGGTCTGACATGTTTAGTGGTGGTAATGATGTGGTGACAAATAACTGGTCATTCAATTACAGAATGATTGTCTGGGTCGAGCCCGTCAACTTTGATTGAGACTGTCTTTTAAGTGCTGGTCAGAGATTAATTTGACGGTATCATGTGGCTGGGTTCTCCTTCTTGCATTTCTGGATTTCGGTGTGGTTTAGAATGTTGATCTTGCTGCCTGGATCTGTCTCTGGGTTGTGTTCCTCAGAGTGCTCCATGAAGGCCAGTCTTTTTCACTGAAGGATTTCTGTTTGCTTTGGATCAGCTCTTTGATTCAGGGTGAAATCAACTCCTTATCCTGTGCATGCATCCTAACCACCCCTGATCAACTCTCCAGTAGGAGGTGCTGTAGATAGATCAACTCTCCAGTAGGAGGTGCTGTAGGTAGATCAACTCTCCAGTAGGAGGTGCTGTAGATATATCAACTCTCCAGTAGGAGGTGCTGTAGGTAGATCAACTCTCCAGTAGGAGGTGCTGTAGATAGATCAACTCTCCAGTAGGAGGTGCTGTAGGTAGATCAACTCTCCAGTAATTGGTGCTGTAGGTAGATCAACTCTCCAGTAGGAGGTGCTGTAGGTAGATCAACTCTCCAGTAGGAGGTGCTATAGATACATCAACTCTCCAGTAGGAGGTGCTGTAGACAGATCAACTCTCCAGTAGGAGGTGCTGTAGACAGATCAACTCTCCAGTAGGAGGTGCTGTAGACAGATCAACTCTCCAGTGGGAGGTGCTGTAGATAGATCAACTCTCCAGTAGGAGGTGCTGTAGGTAGATCAACTCTCCAGTAATTGGTGCTGTAGGTAGATCAACTCTCCAGTAGGAGGTGCTGTAGGTAGATCAACTCTCCAGTAGGAGGTGCTGTAGGTAGATCAACTCTCCAGTAGGAGGTGCTGTAGACAGATCAACTCTCCAGTAGGAGGTGCTGTAGACAGATCAACTCTCCAGTAGGAGGTGCTGTAGACAGATCAACTCTCCAGTAGGAGGTGCTGTAGGTAGATCAACTCTCCAGTAGGAGGTGCTGTAGACAGATCAACTCTCCAGTAGGAGGTGCTGTAGATATATCAACTCTCCAGTAGGAGGTGCTGTAGGTAGATCAACTCTCCAGTAGGAGGTGCTGTAGATAGATCAACTCTCCAGTGGGAGGTGCTGTAGATAGATCAACTCTCCAGTAGGAGGTGCTGTAGATAGATCAACTCTCCAGTAGGAGGTGCTGTAGATAGATCAAGTCTCCAGTAGGAGGTGCTGTAGATACATCAACTCTCCAGTAGGAGGTGCTGTAGATAGATCAACTCTCCAGTAGGAGGTGCTGTAGACAGATCAACTCTCCAGTAGGAGGTGCTGTAGATAGATCAACTCTCCAGTGGGAGGTGCTGTAGATAGATCAACTCTCCAGTAGGAGGTGCTGTAGATAGATCAACTCTCCAGTTGGAGGTGCTGTAGATAGATCAACTCTCCAGTAGGAGGTGCTGTAGATACATCAACTCTCCAGTAGGAGGTGCTGTAGATAGATCAACTCTCCAGTAGGAGGTGCTGTAGACAGATCAACTCTCCAGTAGGAGGTGCTGTAGATAGATCAACTCTCCAGTAGGAGGTGCTGTAGACAGATCAACTCTCCAGTAGGAGGTGCTGTAGACAGACCAACTCTCCAATAGGAGGTGCTGTAGATAGATCAACTCTCCAGTAGGAGGTGCTGTAGACAGATCAACTCTCCAGTAGGAGGTGCTGTAGACAGACCAACTCTCCAATAGGAGGTGCTGTAGATAGATCAACTCTCCAGTAGGAGGTGCTGTAGATAGATCAACTCTCCAGTAGGAGGTGCTGTAGATAGATCAACTCTCCAGTAGGAGGTGCTACCCAGTCTATAGTTTTTTTCTGATAGTAGATATAATGTTAACGATCTGATGTTGTTTCAAAGGTACAAATTCGATATATTTTATACAAGGTTTGTCACAATATGTTGATTCAACCAGTTTGTGCACAGCGGGATGCTGCTAAACGGAGAGTTTCAAATATAGATAAGAGTGGGCCAGATCAGTCGTCTGTCTGGGAAAGATCTGGTTAAGTTGTAAAAGAGGATTATAGCAGTGTTATGTTTGATGATTGTGAGGCGCTATACAAACTCAAGTCACAAGACGAGGACTTCAAATATGGCACGTCAACGGAACTGTGTTCAAATGGGTTAAATGGAAATAGTAACTGAAATGTAAACACTGGCTGTAGGTCTATAACCTTTCACATAACCTAATATCCTGCAGAATTAAGCATTTCCTGTAATGATTGACCAAATGCACATTTTACTCAGGATCAGGAGTGGAGAAATATATATATATATATATTTTAGCATCTTGACAGAATGTGAATGTGCATGTAATGTCTGTGAAGGTGCTATCTTTATCAGTATCATAAAAGCTGATAGTATTTAAAAAACATGAAATATGCATCCAAGCCGAACTGAAATCTGATCAGAAATATGTTCTCATTTTCACAGCTTTTAATTTTCTTAAAACTGCTCAAACTGCCTTTAATTTATTTTGGGGGGGGGGGTTATTGTGTTTTCTCTCCAGGTCCCTAAATGTCTTTGGTACGCATGAGAAGCAGAGATAAAAGAGACACCATTACTGATGTCAACTCGATTAAAGCATTCATTCTATCGATTTATTACATTATTACGGTGAGCACGGGTTGACTTCTAGAGAAACAAGCAATGACAGAAGAGAAGCTGCACGTATCTAACTATAGACAAGTTTACTAATAGCCTACCAAAATGTCGGAAATTATAAGCAAGAACAAAAAAAACCTGCCCCCTTGTCTCAAAAACATTCTGCCATCTCTGACTGTAGGCCTACAAGAGAAGGCTGGTGGGCGGAGCTATAGGAGGACGGGCTCATTGTAATGGCTGGAATGGAATAAATGGATCGGTATGAAGTCCATTCCAGCCATTACAATGAGCCTGTCCTCCTATAGCTCCTACCACCAGCCTCCACTGAGGCCTGCAGCGCATTTTCTATATTTACAAGTTTGGGTTGTTTTGTTGGCCTCAGATTGTAATTCTATTACACATAGTCAAGCGGTTGCGGATGGGTTATTAGCAATTGGGGGGAGAGTGCGGGTGAACAAAGAGCTGACCCGCGAATCACTAACACACACACACACACACACACACACACACACACACACACACACACACACACACACACACACACACACACACACACACACACACACACACACACACACATACACACACAAATTCAGTAAGCTAAGTTGTGAAGAAAGAAGCCATATGAAAAAAGTGGCAAGCAAGTTCGGTCCACAAAACAGATTTTCATGAAGTCAAATGAATTAATTTTGTAGAAAGGTTTAATGATGCTTGTATCTCAACCAAAGTAGATTCACTATATATACAAATTAGTGGCTATTTCAGCCACACCCGTTGCTGACAGATGTATACAATTTGAGCACACAGCCATGCAATCTCCACAGACAAACATTGGCAGTAGAATGGCCTGACTGAAGAGCACAGTGACTTTCAACGTGACACCGTCATAGGATGCCTTTCGTACAAGTCAGTTTGTCATATACAGCCCTGCTAGAGCTGCCCCGGTCAACTGCCCTGCTAGAGCTGCCCCGGTCAACTGCCCTGCTAGAGATGCCCCGGTCAACTGCCCTGCTAGAGCTGCCCCAGTCAACTGCCCTGCTAGAGCTGCCCCGGTCAACTGCCCTGCTAGAGCTGCCCCGGTCAACTGTAAGTGCTGTTACTGTGAAGTGGAAACATCTAGGAGTAACAATGGCTGAAGTGGTAGGTCACACAAGCTCACAGAACGGGAGTGCCGAGTGCTGAAGCGTGTAAAAATCATTTGTCCTCAGTTGCAACACTCACTACCGAGTTCCAAACTGCCTCTGGAAGCAACGTCATGAAATTAGTTTCCAAGACTGAGCAGCCACACACAGGCCTAAGATCACCATGTGCAATGCCAAGCATCGGCTGGAGTGGTGTAAGGCTCGCCACCATTGCACTCTGAAGCAGTGGAAACGCGTTTTCTGGAGTGATGAATCATGCTTCACCATCTGGCAGTCCGACGGACGAATCTGGGTTTGGCGGATGCCAGGAGAACACTACCTGCCACAATGCATAGTGTCAACTGTAAAGTTTGGTGGAGGAGGATTAATGGTCTGGGGCTGTTTTTCATGGTTCGGGCCCCTTAGTTCCAGTGAAGGAAAATATTAACGCTACAGCATACAATTACATTCTAGACGATTCTGTGCTTCCAACTTTGTGGCAACAGTATTGGGGAAGGACCTTTCCTGTGGCAGCAGTTTGGGGAAGGCCCTTTCCTGTTTCAGCATGACAATGCCCCCGTGCACAAAGCGAAGTCCATACAGAAATGTTATGTTGAGATCGGTGTGGAAGAACTTGACTGGCCTGCACAGAGGCCTGACCTCAACCCCATTGAACACCTTTGGGATGAATTGGAACGCCGACTGCGAGCCGGGCCTAATCGCTCAACATCAGTGCCCGACCTCACTAATGCTCTTGTGGCTGAATGGAAGCAAGTCTCTGCAGCAATGTTCCAACATCTAGTGGAAAGCCTTCCCAGAAGAGTAGAGGCTGTTATAGCAACAAAAGGGTTGACAAACTCCATATTAATGCCCATGATTTTGGAATGAGACGTTCCACGAGCAGGTGTCCAACATACTTTTGGTCATGTAGATCTAGGACTCTAAACTCATTCAATGTCTGCTGCTGAGCCATCACTGCTCCCGAGTGGTGCAGCGGTCTAAGGCACTGCATCTCAGTACTACAGTCCCTGGTTTGAATCCAGGCTGCATCACATCCGGCTGTGATTGGGAGTCCCATAAGGCGGCGCACAATTGGCCCAGCGTCGTCCCGGGGTTTGGCCAGGGTTTGGCCGTTATTGTAAATAAGAATTTGCTCCTATAGTTGCCTAGTAAAATAATAGTTTTTTTAAAGAAATGATACATTTACATTTACATTTAAGTCATTTAGCAGACGCTCTTATCCAGAGCGACTTACAAATTGGTGCATTCACCTTATGATATCCAGTGGAACAACCACTTTACAATAGTGCATCTAAATCTTTTAAGGGGGGGGGGGGGGGTTAGAAGGATTACTTTATCCTATCCTAGGTATTCCTTAAAGAGGTGGGGTTTCAGGTGTCTCCGGAAGGTGGTGATTGACTCCGCTGACCTGGCGTCGTGAGGGAGTTTGTTCCACCATTGGGGTGCCAGAGCAGCGAACAGTTTTGACTGGGCTGAGCGGGAACTGTACTTCCTCAGAGGTAGGGAGGCGAGCAGGCCAGAGGTGGATGAACGCAGTGCCCTTGTTTGGGTGTAGGGCCTGATCAGAGCCTGAAGGTACGGAGGTGCCGTTCCCCTCACAGCTCCGTAGGCAAGCACCATGGTCTTGTAGCGGATGCGAGCTTCAACTGGAAGCCAGTGGAGAGAGCGGAGGAGCGGGGTGACGTGAGAGAACTTGGGAAGGTTGAACACCAGACGGGCTGCGGCGTTCTGGATGAGTTGTAGGGGTTTAATGGCACAGGCAGGGAGCCCAGCCAACAGCGAGTTGCAGTAATCCAGACGGGAGATGACAAGTGCCTGGATTAGGACCTGCGCCGCTTCCTGTGTGAGGCAGGGTCGTACTCTGCGAATGTTGTAGAGCATGAACCTACAGGAACGGGTCACCGCCTTGATGTTAGTTGAGAACGACAGGGTGTTGTCCAGGATCACGCCAAGGTTCTTAGCACTCTGGGAGGAGGACACAATGGAGTTGTCAACCGTGATGGCGAGATCATGGAACGGGCAGTCCTTCCCCGGGAGGAAGAGCAGCTCCGTCTTGCCGAGGTTCAGCTTGAGGTGGTGATCCGTCATCCACACTGATATGTCTGCCAGACATGTAGAGACATGCATGATAATTGATGGAAAGCCCTCATCCACCGATGGAATGCAAGGCTCCACCCGTGTTAATGTAAACTCTGTAACTAGACCAGGACTCTTTTATACCAGGAACTAAAAATACATTTGAAATCTCCGCCTTTCAAAACAAACTCAGACTCGGAAAGATTCTAAAAATAGAAATAATTAATGTGGCCTTGTGCCAGAATGTCCCCTGTGTTCTAGTTATGAGTGATCAGGGTTTTGTGATCTCTAAAGGTGACTGCTAACAGTAGGCGGGAGGGAGGGGGCTTACATGTACATTACAGGGCCTATGGAAACTCTACACAGCCCTTGCACAGTGGTCACATTTTGCTGCCTTAATTTTTTTTTTTTTTTTTTTATATATAAAATAAAATCTACCAATGTACACATCTTATTACAAATGTCCAAAGTCAAAGGAAAAAGTATAGAAAACTGTGCAAATTATTCAAAAATTAAACCCGGATATGTCTTGATTGCGTATTTAGTCACCGCCCTGGTATGGTGGGGGCCACAACAAAATGGTGGGGAGGTGGGGGCCACAACAAGATGGTGGGAGGTGGGGGCCACAACAAGATGGTGGGAAGGTGGGGGCCACAACAAGATGGTGGAAGGTGGGGGCCACAAGAAGATGGTGGGAGGTGGGGGCCACAACAAGATGGTGGGAGGTGGGGGCCACAACAAGATGGTGGGAGGTGGGGGCCACAACAAGATGGTGGGGAGGTGGGGGCCACAACAAGATGGTGGGAGGTGGGGGCCATAACAAGATGGTGGGAGGTGGGGGCCACAACAAGATGGTGGGAGGTGGGGGCCACAACAAGATGGTGGGAGGTGGGGGCCACAACAAGATGGTGGGGAGGTGGAGGCCACAACAAGATGGTGGGAGGTGGGGGCCACAACAAGATGGTGGGGGCCACAACAAGATGGTGGGAGGTGGGGGCCACAACAAGATGGTGGGAGGTGGGGGCCACAACAAGATGGTGGGAGGTGGGGGCCACAACAAGATGGTGGGAGGTGGGGGCCACAACAAGATGGTGGGAGGTGGGGGCCACAACAAGATGGTGGGAGGTGGGGGCCACAACAAGATGGTGGGAGGTGGGGGCCACAACAAGATGGTGGGAGGTGGGGGCCACAACAAGATGGTGGGAGGTGGGGGCCACAACAAGATGGTGGGAGGTGGGGGCCACAAGAAGATGGTGGGAGGTGGGGGCCATAACAAGATGGTGGGAGCCACAACAAGATGTGGGAGCCACAACAAGAGATTACTGGATACTGGAGAACCAGGGTTGGGGGTACTGGAGGACCAGGGTTGGGGGTACTGGAGGACCAGGGTTGGGGGTACTGGAGGACCAGGGTTGGGGGTACTGGAGGACCAGGTTTGGGAAACACTGTTCTATATCTGTAAGTATGTATGTACCATGACCTCATCAACATGCGTCCTGTCTTCACTGATCCACTTCAATGTCACTCTTCATTTATCTCCTCCAAGGCGATTGCTCAGAGATCATTAATGGAAAGGAAGTGGTGCCTCACTCTTTACCCTTCATGGCTCGACTGGAGGACGTTAAAGGTAATCTAGTCTGTGGAGGGATCCTCATTAACGAGTCATGGGTCCTGACTGCAGCCCACTGTAGAGAACGGACGCGATTTTTCTCACACAGTTAGGTTGTCACAATACCAAATGTTTTTGTGTATATTTGTGTATATAACTTAATCATTAAAAAAAAAATATATACCAGCTGAAATGAATCAAGTCAATTGCATTGTGTTGAGTAGGTCATGTTTTATTTTGCAGTGTTGTTGTATTGCGTTGTACCTAACTGTGCTAGCCACATCCAACAAATCTCTGAGTCGATTAGTTGTTTCATCTAATCTGATTCTGGATGTTGTCTTTAGAATCAAGAAGGTCAATCTGGGTGTCCACTCGGTGAAGAATGAAGCTAAGGCTTCCGGACAGCTCGTCGCCGTGACGAAGCGTGTTCCTCATCCCGACTACAACGTTGCAGAGTTCCGCCACGACGTCATGCTGATAAAGGTCCGGATAAATACAAAACAATGACATTTCTTGTTCAAAATAAGGTGCACCGTGCTACCACTATTCTGTCAGAGACATTGTAATAAACAACAATATCACAACATCATAACGTATTCAATAACTTTTTTAAATTTAGGCACTAAAAATATAAAACTAGCTTTTTCCAGAGGTTTGTGAAAGCAAAGACACATTGTGGAATGCATTTTTTATGTGTTACAATACAACGTGTTACTGTAATTATTGGGTTACAAATACAACGTGTTACAGTAATTATTGGGTTACAATACAACGTGTTACAGTAATTATTGGGTTACAATACAACGTGTTACCGTAATTATTGTGTTACAATACAACGTGTTACTGTAATTATTGGGTTACAATACAACGTGTTACAGTAATTATTGTGTTACAATACAACGTGTTACAGTAATTATTGTGTTACAATACAACGTGTTACTGTAATTATTGTGTTACAATACAACGTGTTACCGTAATTATTGTGTTACAATATAACGTGTTACTGTAATTATTGGGTGACAATACAACGTGTTACCGTAATTATTGGGTTACAACACAACGTGTTACAGTAATTATTGGGTTACAATATAACGTGTTACAGTAATTATTGGGTTACAATACAACGTGTTACAGTAATTATTGGGTTACAATACAACATATTACAGTAATTATTGTGTTACAATACAACGTGTTACAGTAATTATTGGGTTACAATACAACGTGTTACAGTAATTATTGTGTTACAATACAACGTGTTACCGTAATTATTGTGTTACAATACAACATATTACAGTAATTATTGTGTTACAATACAACGTGTTACAGTAATTATTGGGTTACAATACAACGTGTTACCGTAATTATTGTGTTACAATACAACATATTACAGTAATTATTGTGTTACAATACAGCGTGTTACAGTAATTATTGGGTTACAATACAACGTGTTACAGTAATTATTGTGTTACAATACAACGTGTTACAGTAATTATTGGGTTACAATACAACGTGTTACAGTAATTATTGTGTTACAATATAACGTATTACCGTAATTATTGTGTTACAATATAACATATTACAGTAATTATTGTGTTACAATACAGCGTGTTACAGTAATTATTGTATAATTATTGTATTTCCAACACATTTCCGGTAGGGTAAGGTTGTTTTTGATTAAAGTAAAGGTCCATTTTGCACCATCCATCCCCTTGTCACCCTGCTTATGTCCCCGGTTTGCTCCAGCTGAAGAAACCAGTGAAGCTGACCGACACTGTGAAAGTCATTTATCTACCCAAGCCTGCATCGGATGTCCCGGCTGGGACACAGTGCTTTGCGGCCGGATGGGGAGACACAAAGGAGAACGGTGCCCCGTCTGATGTCCTGCTGTCTGTCAATGTCACCGTGATCGACAGGAAGAAGTGTAACTCTCCTGATTTCTACAACTCCTACCCTGTCATCACCGGAGGAATGCTGTGTGCTGGTTACGGACAAGATAAAGCTGGCACTTGTCAGGTGTGTGTGTGTGTGTGTGTGTGTGTGTGTGTGTGTGTGTGTGTGTGTGTGTGTGTGTGTGTGTGTGTGTGTGTGTGTGTGTGTGTGTGTGTGTGTGTGTGTGTGTGTGTGTGTGTGTGTGTAATCAACATGCATTGTCTGTGTGTTTCAGGGAGACTCTGGTGGCCCGTTGGTGTGTAGAGATGCGCTAAGGGGAGTCGTGTCGTTTGCTGGAGGATGTGGTCGCGTCAACAGACCTACAGTCTACACATTCATATCTAAATACACGGACTGGATCACTAAAACCATCCAGACCTCTGGCTGAACTTCTCCTGTTCATTCTAAAATGCATGCTATACTGTGAGAAGATTTTTTACCTATAGTAGAATTCATATTTTCTGGTGGAGGCCGGAGAAACATGACGTGTCTTGAAAAATATCATAAGTATTCAGACCCTTAACTCAGTACTTTGTGGAAGCAACTTTGCCAGCGATTACAGCCTCGAGTCTTCTTGGGTATGACGCTACAAGATTGGCACACCTGTATTTGGGGAGTTTCTCCCATTATTCTCTGCAGATCCTCTCAAGCTCTGTCATGTTGGATGGGGAGCGTCCCAAAGCCACTCCTGCGTTGTCTTGGCTGTGTGCATCGTGTCGTTGTCCTGTTGGAAGGTGAACCTTCGCCCCAGTCTGAGGTCCTGAGCACTCTGGAGCAGGTTTTCATCAAGGATCTCTATGTACTTTGCTCCGTTCATCTTTCCCTCGATCCTGACTAGTCGCCTAGTCCCTGCTGCTGAAAAACATCCCCACAGCATGATGCTGCCACCGCCATGCTTCATCGTAGGGATGGTGTCAGGTTTCCTCCAGACGTGACGCTTGGCATTCAGGCCAAAGAGTTCAATCTTGTTTTTCATGGTCTCATTTCTAAAAACCTGTTTTGTCATTATGGGGTATTGTGTGTATATCGATGAGGAAAGAAGTTCATTTAATCCATTTCAGAATAAAGTTGTAACGTAACAAAATGTGCAAAAAGTCAAGGGGTCTGAATACATAAAGAAATATCCACGTTTCATTCTAGACACCAGAAGCAAAATGAAGGCCTATAGGTCTCTTAATAGACCTTATGCAAAGTTGGTAGAGACTTGTCAAATACGTAACTGCTGCCAAAAGGTGACTCAAAGGTCAAGCATGAGATTACTACATACAATAGGCCTGTGACATAGCTGTGATGACATGCGTGACTGCAAGAGAGATCTGAGCCCCAAGTAACAATCATTTACAGGACGAAGAAATGTTGTGCAACAATGGGAGAGGTGAAAACCGGTTGCTCCCTGGGCCCCTCCTACTTCCACCATGCTGGTTGTAAGCCATGGCCCGACCCACTTACTTGCATTACGCCTGTTGTTGGAGTATATTAACACTGGGAAGACAGGAACAGGCTCAGAAAGAAAGAGAAAGAGAGAGAGAGAGAGAGAGAGAGAGAGAGAGAGAGAGAGAGAGAGAGAGAGAGAGAGAGAGAGAGAGAGAGAGAAATGGACCGAGAGTGCATCACACGAGGCGTCAGGAGGAGATGAATAGATGTACCCCACCTACCCAACGGACCCATGGACCTTTTTGATCCATCACCCCTGCAGCGATTGGCTCTCCTGGGTAAAGAACACACTTTAACTTATCCAACTAACTCATACTCAAAACCAGTTTGTTTGTTTTGCTCAGGCACAACAAACAGATCCCACTAATCAACTCATCATGGACAAAAACTAAAAAGTGGCTCCATTTTGGGTAACAAGGCAACCTGCAGACCCTCACCCCTGGAGAAACAATGGTCAACACTGCTGCCATATCTAAGTAGACAGACAGTGGAGTAACCATGGTTATATAGAGACAGTAGAGTAACCATGGTTATGTAGAGACAGTAGAGTAACCATTGTTAAGTAGAGACAGTAGAGTAACCATGGTTATGTAGAGACAGTAGAGTAACCATGGTTATGTAGAGACAGTAGAGTAACCATGGTTAAGTAGAGACAGTAGAGTAACCATGGTTATGTAGAGACAGTAGAGTAACCATTGTTAAGTAGAGACAGTAGAGTAACCATGGTTAAGTAGAGACAGTAGAGTAACCATGGTTATGTAGAGACAGTAGAGTAACCATGGTTATGTAGAGACAGTAGAGTAACCATGGTTAAGTAGAGACAGTAGAGTAACCATGGTTAAGTAGAGACAGTAGAGTAACCATGGTTAAGTAGAGACAGTAGAGTAACCATGGTTAAGTAGAGACAGTAGAGTAACCATGGTTAAGTAGAGACAGTAGAGTAACCATGGTTAAGTAGAGACAGTAGAGTAACCATGGTTATGTAGAGACAGTAGAGTAACCATGGTTATGTAGAGACAGTAGAGTAACCATGGTTAAGTAGAGACAGTAGAGTAACCATGGTTAAGTAGAGACAGTAGAGTAACCATGGTTATGTAGAGACAGTAGAGTAACCATGGTTAAGTAGAGACAGTAGAGTAACCATTGTTAAGTAGAGACAGTAGAGTAACCATTGTTAAGTAGAGACTGTAGAGTAACCATGGTTACGTAGAGACAGTAGAGTAACCATGGTTAAGTAGAGACAGTAGAGTAACCATGGTTAAGTAGAGACAGTAGAGTAACCATGGTTATGTAGAGACAGTAGAGTAAGCATGATTATGTAGAGACAGTAGAGTAACCATGGTTATGTAGAGACAGTAGAGTAACCATGGTTAAGTAAAGACAGTAGAGTAACCATGGTTAAGTAGAGACTGTAGAGTGACCATGGTTAAGTAGAGACAGTAGAGTAACCATGGTTAAGTAGAGACAGTAGAGTAACCATGGTTATGTAGAGACAGTAGAGTAACCATGGTTATGTAGAGACAGTAGAGTAACCATGGTTAAGTAGAGACAGTAGAGTAACCATGGTTAAGTAGAGACAGTAGAGTAACCATGGTTATGTAGAGACAGTAGAGTAAACATGGTTAAGTAGAGACAGTAGAGTAACCATGGTTATGTAGAGACAGTAGAGTAACCATGGTTAAGTAGAGTAACCATGGTTAAGTAGAGACAGTAGAGTAACCATGGTTATGTAGAGACAGTAGAGTAACCATGGTTAAGTAGAGACAGTAGAGTAACCATGGTTAAGTAGAGACAGTAGAGTAACCATGGTTAAGTAGAGACAGTAGAGTAACCATGGTTAAGTAGAGACAGTAGAGTAACCATGGTTATGTAGAGACAGTAGAGTAACCATGGTTATGTAGAGACAGTAGAGTAACCATGGTTAAGTAGAGACAGTAGAGTAACCATGGTTATGTAGAGACAGTAGAGTAACCATGGTTAAGTAGAGACAGTAGAGTAACCATTGTTAAGTAGAGACAGTAGAGTAACCATTGTTAAGTAGAGACTGTAGAGTAACCATGGTTATGTAGAGACAGTAGAGTAACCATGGTTAAGTAGAGACAGTAGAGTAACCATGGTTAAGTAGAGACAGTAGAGTAACCATGGTTAAGTAGAGACAGTAGAGTAACCATGGTTAAGTAGAGACAGTAGAGTAACCATGGTTATGTAGAGACAGTAGAGTAAACATGGTTAAGTAGAGACAGTAGAGTAACCATGGTTATGTAGAGACAGTAGAGTAACCATGGTTAAGTAGAGTAACCATGGTTAAGTAGAGACAGTAGAGTAACCATGGTTATGTAGAGACAGTAGAGTAACCATGGTTATGTAGAGACAGTAGAGTAACCATTGTTAAGTAGAGACAGTAGAGTAACCATGGTTAAGTAGAGACAGTAGAGTAACCATGGTTAAGTAGAGAGAGTAGAGTAACCATGGTTATGTAGAGACAGTAGAGTAACCATGGTTATGTAGAGACAGTAGAGTAACCATGGTTAAGTAGAGACAGTAGAGTAACCATGGTTATGTAGAGACAGTAGAGTAACCATGGTTAAGTAGAGACAGTAGAGTAACCATTGTTAAGTAGAGACAGTAGAGTAACCATTGTTAAGTAGAGACAGTAGAGTAACCATGGTTATGTAGAGACAGTAGAGTAACCATGGTTAAGTAGAGTAACCATGGTTAAGTAGAGACAGTAGAGTAACCATGGTTAAGTAGAGACAGTAGAGTAACCATGGTTAAGTAGAGACAGTAGAGTAACCATGGTTAAGTAGAGACAGTAGTGTAACCATGGTTATGTAGAGACAGTAGAGTAACCATGGTTAAGTAGAGACAGTAGAGTAAGCATGGTTATGTAGAGACAGTAGAGTAAACATGGTTAAGTAGAGACAGTAGAGTAACCATGGTTATGTAGAGACAGTAGAGTAACCATGGTTAAGTAGAGTAACCATGGTTAAGTAGAGACAGTAGAGTAACCATGGTTATGTAGAGACAGTAGAGTAACCATGGTTACGTAGAGACAGTAGAGTAACCATGGTTAAGTAGAGACAGTAGAGTAACCATGGTTAAGTAGAGACAGTAGAGTAACCATGGTTAAGTAGAGACAGTAGAGTAACCATGGTTATGTAGAGACAGTAGAGTAACCATGGTTATGTAGAGACAGTAGAGTAACCATGGTTAAGTAAAGACAGTAGAGTAACCATGGTTAAGTAGAGACAGTAGAGTGACCATGGTTAAGTAGAGACAGTAGAGTAACCATGGTTAAGTAGAGACAGTAGAGTAACCATGGTTATGTAGAGACAGAAGAGTAACCATGGTTATGTAGAGACAGTAGAGTAACCATGGTTAAGTAGAGACAGAGAGTAACCATGGTTATGTAGACACAGTAGAGTAACCATGGTTATGTAGAGACAGTAGAGTAACCATGGTTAAGTAGAGACAGTAGAGTAACCATGGTTAAGTAGAGACAGTAGAGTAACCATGGTTATGTAGAGACAGTAGAGTAACCATGGTTAAGTAGAGTAACCATGGTTAAGTAGAGACAGTAGAGTAACCATGGTTATGTAGAGACAGTAGAGTAACCATGGTTAAGTAGAGACAGTAGAGTAACCATGGTTATGTAGAGGCAGTAGAGTAACCATGGTTATGTAGAGACAGTAGAGTAACCATGGTTATGTAGAGACAGTAGAGTAACCATGGTTAAGTAGAGACAGTAGAGTAACCATGGTTAAGTAGAGACAGTAGAGTAACCATGGTTATGTAGAGACAGTAGAGTAACCATGGTTAAGTAGAGACAGTAGAATAACCATGGTTAAGTAGAGACAGAGAGTAACCATGGTTATGTAGAGACAGTAGAGTAACCATGGTTATGTAGAGACAGTAGAGTAACCATTGTTAAGTAGAGACAGTAGAGTAACCATGGTTATGTAGAGACAGTAGAGTAACCATGGTTAAGTAGAGACAGTAGAGTAACCATTGTTAAGTAGAGTAACCATTGTTAAGTAGAGACAGTAGAGTAACCATGGTTATGTAGAGACAGTAGAGTAACCATTGTTAAGTAGAGACAGTGGAGTAACCATTGTTATGTAGAGACAGTAGAGTAACCATGGTTATGTAGAGACAGTAGAGTAACCATGGTTAAGTAGAGACAGTAGAGTAACCATGGTTAAGTAGAGACAGTAGAGTAACCATGGTTATGTAGAGACAGTAGAGTAACCATGGTTAAGTAGAGACAGTAGAGTAACCATGGTTATGTAGAGACAGTAGAGTAACCATTGTTAAGTAGAGACAGTAGAGTAACCATGGTTAAGTAGAGACAGTAGAGTAACCATGGTTAAGTAGAGACAGTAGAGTAACCATGGTTATGTAGAGACAGTAGAGTAACCATGGTTAAGTAGAGACAGTAGAGTAACCATGGTTATGTAGAGACAGTAGAGTGACCATGGTTAAGTAGAGGCAGTAGAGTAACCATGGTTATGTAGAGACAGTAGAGTGACCATGGTTAAGTAGAGGCAGTAGAGTAACCATGGTTATGTAGAGACAGTAGAGTAACCATGGTTAAGTAGAGACAGTAGAGTAACCATTGTTATGTAGAGACAGTAGAGTAACCATGGTTATGTAGAGACAGTAGAGTGACCATGGTTAAGTAGAGGCAGTAGAGTAACCATGGTTATGTAGAGACAGTAGAGTGACCATGGTTAAGTAGAGGCAGTAGAGTAACCATGGTTATGTAGAGACAGTAGAGTAACCATGGTTAAGTAGAGACAGCGGATGACAGACCTGAACTAACACAGGACACTATCGCCACCTAGTGGTTGAACTGATCAGATCTATGTCCTACTCTGATGATCCTGTTTTAATTATTTATTTGTATTTGCTGTTGATCTGTGTATCTGTCGTAGTGTTGTGGCAGACCATGTTTATTTTTTTATTGCTTGTTATTTGTGTATCTGTCGTAGTGTTGTGGCAGGGCCTGGCGTCGGGACTGAGCTGCTCTGCCTTGTGGTACCAAGTGGAGCGGAGAGACAGGGACGGGGCTGTGACCTGGATCCAGGCCAGGCGGTTCTGTCAGAGGTACATTTACATTTTAGTAATTTAGCAGGTCCTCTTATCCAGAGACACAATCAGTGTCAGGAAGAGAAGAAAAAAAGAAAGTGTGAGTGTATTGTTTTTAAAGTTTTTTACACAGTAAGTTGCACCGTAAAATTAAACCACAGATGCAGATGCCAGACTTAGCCAGTAGGAGTGACCAAAACAAACATGACCAGGGTATTTTCTCAATTAGATTCCCTCAACACCTGCATCCTCTCTCCTCCGTCCTCTCTGGCATCCTTGTTGTTGTTTTTTAAAGTCAAAGGTATTCGAGAAAAGGGAAGGTGGATAGAAAATGCGCTTGTATGAAATGAGACTCTCCTTCTCCATTTGCGTATCATCAGGCAAATGACGTTCGCAAGGGTGGAATCCCCCCCCCCCCCCCCAAAAAAACGAGTTTAGCTAGCTGCGCAAAACATTTTGTAGATTTAAAAAGTAGCATATCATTTAAATGTTTGCATACTTTTCTACTTTGAGAAAACAATAGCTGATTCAAAGGGGGGTGTGGGAAGGACTCCGTTTGGATCATAGAGAATGATAGAGGTCTCTAAAAGGGGAACCGCCATTGAGGGCTTCCACCATTTTAAAGTAGTCAACTGGGTGGGACAACCAACTTCATTTCCTGATTCCTCCTGGTAACCCTGTTGGAGTCATGTCAGCCAATGGTGAAGAAGAAAATGGACTACTTCAAAAATGGAGATGGCCTCAACGGTGATGCCCATACTGTCACAGACGCTTTAATCTATCTATCTATCTATCTATCTATCTATCTATCTATCTATCTATCTATCTATCTATCTATCTATCTATCTATCTATCTATCTATCTATCTATCTATCTATCTATCTATCTATCTATCTATCTATCTATCTATCTATCTATCTATCTAAAGGAGACTATCGCAGAGGGGACCACTGTCTTCTGTTTGCCTACTAACGACACTCTCCTTGACCACTTATCGATTTCCAGGTCACGGAAGAGAGAGAGAGAGCAGAAGGACGGACCTTTGCCCAAATGAGAAAAGGCTCTAGTGTCTCAATTTAGAATAATCAAAGGATTTATTTCTACCTGTGGTAACATAGGCACTACGTTGACCTGGCTGTCCTAAGCACCCAGGACCAGTACCAGTTCCTTCTGCAGACCATGGCTGGTGAGAGGGACACCTTCTGGCTGGGTCTGCAGCCCCACACTGCCCCTGGTGGCTGGGGGTGGAAGTGGGTGGATGGCCAGGGGCTGAGCTATGATCACTGGTACATAAAGAGTCCCGGACCTGGACTCTGTGGTTGTCTGGAGAGCAGCCTCAAAGGCGAGAATAAACTGCTGGCGAGATCCTGTGGCGAGACCGTGGAGCGACATGGTTTCATCTGCCAAGGTGAGTGAGGACGACTGACAGTTTAATCGGTCCCTATTCACTCCCTACTCCTTCCCCTTGTGCCTAAAGAGAGTACATAGAAGCCCTACTGTAACCTGTACCTTATGACTGTACGATATATGATCTGCAATGAGGTGAAAGCAATACGTTGGAAGCTCCTCCAAGAAGTAGAATGAGAATGGGTCGAGAGCAGTGAAATGACTCGCTGAATGACTGTTTCCATTGGCTTGGAAAGCCAGCATCCCGGAGTCGCCTGTTGACGTTGAGACTGGTGTTTTGCGGGTACTATTTAAAGAAGCTGCCAGTTGAGGATTTGTGAGGCGTCTGTTTCTCAAATTAGACACTCTAATGTACTTGTCCTCTTGCTCAGTTGTGCACCGGGGCCTCCCACTCCTCTTTCTATTCTGGTTAGAGACAGTTTGCGCTGTTCTGTGAAGGAAGTAGTACACAGCGTTGTATGAGATCTTCAGTTTCTTGGCAATTTCTCACATGGAATAGACTTCATTTCTCAGAACAAGAATAGACTGACGAGTTTCAGAAGAAAGTGCTTTGTTTCTGTCCATTTTGAGCCTGTAATCGAACCCACAAATGCTGATGCTCCATATACTCAACTAGTCTAAAGAAGGCCAATTGTATTGCTTCTTTATATTCCATTAAAAAATCGGCCGTTTCCAGCTACAATAGTCATTTACAACATTAACAATGTCTACACTGTAATTCTGATCAATTTTATGTTATTTTAATGGACAAAAAAATGTGCTTTTCTTTCAAAAACAAGGACATTTCTAAGTGACCACAAACTTTTGAACGGTAGAGTATAACTATTTAATTGTCATTTATATCTATTGAATTGACAGGCGCTGTACCCCCTGAGAGGCTAAAGGCGGAGTCTGAAGGGACTGATCATGTGACTGTGCATTGGGACACGCCCCCTCTGATGCAGACAGCTGATCATAGCTACAGAATCACCACATGTAGCTTCCAGCCTCACCCTCATCTTTCTCTCCTCCACCCTTCTCTCCCTCCTCGCCACACCCCTCCTCTTTTCCTCTGTCCTTCCCACCACCTCCCTCAACCCACCACCTCGTGTTGCCTACTCCACCTCCCCCGCTCCAACAGCTCCACCTCCCACTCCACCCGGATCTCTGGCCTAACCCCGGGAACCCAGTACACCGTCAGCGTTGCCACAGTGATCACTCGCCCAGATCCTGTCACCGGTGACGACGTCACCACCGACAGTGACCCAGTCACGGTGACCGTCACAACAATAGGTGAGTGTGACACACACACACACACACACACACACACACACACACACACACACACACACACACACACACACACACACACACACACACACACACACACACACACACACACACACACACACACACACACACACACATCTAAGTATACTAGTTGTGAGTATTGTTTGTGTGTAATATGAATGTGTGTTACAGGTCTCTTCTCTCCACTAGGGGGCGATGGTGGGCAGCAGCTGGTTGCCACGGTACTGAGTGTGGTTAAATTCATCTATCTGGCTGTCTTGCTCTGCTTGCTTTACCTCATCCTGAAGAGAAGTGAGTCTGACCATGGATCAATCACTCTATCAAATCAATCTGTCGATCGATCAAACCCGGGCCAGCTAGCCGATTGACCAATCAATCAATCAAAAGTTAGAATACAACAATTTGATAAGCGAGGTTTCAGACCATGCTCATACTCCATGTCCCTGTCTCTAGATGCTGTCCAGGCTCCTGAACCTGATCTGGAATCAGTAGAACTCCCTACTGAAGAAGAATACATTTTAGACATGATTAAAACTGGTCCTAGATCCGTTGAATTCCCTTCTGGAGAATGCATTGTTGAGCTGCCACCTGAAGAATAATGTATTGTCTGACTGGAACTGGTCCTAGATCAGTGGTTCCCCCTCCTGGAGAATGCATTGTTAAACTGCCACCTGACTAGAACTGGTCCTAGATCAGAAAACAGCAGCTCTACCTGGCAAATCTACCGGCTTTTCTCGATAGTATAAAGATGAATGGAGAATATGAATACAAGCTGCAGACAGTATGTGTTATTAGTCTTGATATATACTTATAAGCAAAATAGTTTTATCTTAACAAGATATACCTGTTTAAATATAAGTTTTAGAAAAGTATTGATACACACTTAAGTGCGAAGTAGATTTTTATTATCGACTAGGAATTAATGAGAAGCATTGAGAATTATTTAAGCTGCCTCTTTAATAAACAGGTTAGAAAAATAGGTATTTTGACCTTAATACGACGTTTAGAAAACTATTTAATTTATTTATTTTACTTTTTACCTTTTACATTGTCAGGTAGTCATGATTTTCATGCTGGGCATGGAAACATGTTGCCTCCTAATGCATATAGATAGGAGAAATGTACATTAGTTGTATGTCATAAAGTATGCTTATTACAAGCACGAAATATAGCCTTAGTTCCCAAATGGCACCCTATTCCCTACATAGTGCACTACTTTAGACCAGAGCCCTATGGCACCCTATTCCCTACATAGTGCACTACGTAGCAAAAAGGGAGCCATTTGTGATGCTAACAAAGGGCAATAACAAGTGAAAGGTGAAAAGCCCATGACAATGATTTCGCATTTGTATGAATTATTTAGCTTTTTGTTCAAATTATTTAGCTTTTTGTATGAATTATTTTGCTTTTTTCTATACAATATTTAGCTTTTTGTTGAAATGATTTAGCTGTTTGTTCAAATTATTTAGCTTTTTGTATGAATTATTTAGCTTTTTGTTCAAATTATTTAGCTTTTTGTATGAATTATTTAGCTTTTTTCTATACAATATTTAGCTTTTTGTTCAAATGATTTAGCTTTTTGTTCAAATTATTTAGCTGTTTGTTCAAATTATTTAGCTTTTTGTATGAATTATTTTGCTTTTTGTTTAAATTATTTAGCTGTTTGTTCAAATTATTTAGCTTTTTGTTCAAATTATTTAGCTTTATGTTCAAATTATTTAGCTGTTTGTTCAAATTATTTAGCTTTTTGTTTAAATTATTTAGCTGTTTGTTCAAATTATTTAGCTTTAAAAAAAAAATTTTTTACCTTTTTGTTTGAATTATTTACCTTTTTGTAGACATTATTTACCTTTTTGACCGATTGACTTTATTGTTGGCATTTTGTCTCTACTATTGGTGAAAAGTTTATCTTCTTCAACAGACCGTATGAGTGGCCTAACAGCCTAACAGTGTAACAGGGTACTTCTATATTAGAAATTTAACAGTAAAGTAACTTTTTGTGTTCTGGAACTGACTGAGGTTAATTTGTACTGCTCAAATACTACTTTAGTCAATACATAAACTCTTGTTTATCGCATTGTTATCGTTCGTTTCGTCTCTTTTTACACATTCAGAAAATTATTGACAGTCAAAAAGCTGCAAAAATTGAGGGAACACATGGAACATTTTTCATTCCACTTCTCCACACACATATGACCTGATCGAAGGTATTAGATTAATGCCCCATGGACCTGCCCCGGGTCAACTGGGTTGGCGTTGGAACCGGGCTGCCTACCGGAAGTGAGTCAGGTGCCCGTTTTTGACCCACGGCAAAGTCGACTCAAATCAAATTTTATTGGTCACATACACATGGTTAGCAGATGTTAATGCGAGGGGTAGCGAAATACTTGTGTTTCCAGCTCCGACAGTGCAGTAATATCTAACAAGTAATCTAACAACTCCCCAACAACTACCTAATACACACAAATCTAAAGGGGTGAATGAGAATATGTACATATAAATATATGGATGAGCGATGGCCGAGCGGCATAGCTAAGGTGCAATAGATGATATAAAATACAGTATATACATGTGATATGAGTAATGTAAGACATGTAAACATTATTAAAGTTACATTATTTAAAGTGGCATTGTTTATTAAAGTGACTAGTGATCCATTTATTAAAGTGGCTAGTGATTGGGTCTCAATGTGGGCAGCAGCCTCTCTGAGTTAGTGATTGCTGTTTAGCAGTCTGATGGCCTTGAGATAGAAGCTGTTTTTCAGTCTCTCGGTCCCAGCTTTGATGCACCTGTACTGACTTCGCCTTCTGGATGGTAGCGGGGTGAACAGGCAGTGGCTCGGGTGGTTGTTGTCCTTGATGATCTTTTTGGCCTTCCTGTGACATCGAGGGGTGTAGGTGTCCTGGAGGGCAGGTAGTTTGCCCCCGGTGATGCGTTGTGCAGACCTCACCACCCTCTGGAGAGCCCTGCGGTTGCCGTACCAGGCGGTGATACAGCCTGACAGGATGCTCTCGATTGTGCATCTGTAAAAGTTTGTCAGGGTTTTGGGTGACAAGCCAAATTTCTTCAGCCTCCTGAGGTTTAAGAGGTACTGTTGCGCCTTCTTCACCACACTGTCTGTGTGGGTGGACCATTTCAGTTTGTCTGTGATGTGTACGCCAAGGAACTTAAATATTTCCACCTTCTCCACTGCTGTCCCATCGATGTGGATAGGGGTGCCGCTCCCTCTGCTGTTTCCTGAAGTCCACGATCATCTCCTTTGTTTTGTTGATGTTGAGTGAGAGGTTGTTTTCCTGACACCACACTCCTAGTGCCCTCACCTCCTCCCTGTAGACTGTCTCGTCGTTGTTGGTAATCAAGCCTACCACTGTAGTGTCGTCTGCAAACTTGATGATTAAGTTGGAGGCGTGCATGGCCACGTAGTCGTGGGTGAACAGCGAGTACAGGAGGGGGCATGCACCCTTGTGGGGCCCCAGTGTTGAGGGTCACCGAAGTGGAGATGTTGTTTCCTACCTTCACCCACGAGTGTATTACCCCTGCACGTAGTGCAATCAATATGCTGATAGAATTTAGGTTGCGCCTGGTTCTCAAATTTTCTTTGTTAAAGTCCCCAGCTACAATAAATGCAGCCTCAGGATATATGGTTTCCAGTTTACATAGAGTCCAGTGAAGTTCCTTGAGGGCCGTCTTGGTGTCTGCTTGAGGGGGAATGTACACAGCTGTGACTATAACTGACGAAACTTCTCTTAGGATGTAAAATGGCCGGCATTTGATGGTAAGGAATTCTAGGTCATGTGAGCAGAAGGACTTGAGCTCCTGTATGTTGTTATGATTACACCATGAGTCGTTAATCATGAAGCATACACCCCTGCCCTTCCTCTTCCCGGAGAGCTGTTTATCTGTCGGCGCGATGCATGGAGAAGCCCGGTGGCTGAACCGATTCCGACAACATAACCCGAGAGAGCCATGCTTCCGTGAAACAGAGAATGTTACAATCTCTGATGTGTCTCTGGAAGGCAACCCTTGTTCGAATTCCGTCTACCTTGTTGTCAAGAGACTAGACATTGGAGAGTAGTATACTTGGGAGTGGTGGGCGATGTGCACGTCTACGGAGCCTGACCAGGAAGCCGTCTGCCCCTTCTGCGGCGCCGTTGTTTTGGGTCGGCTTCTGGGATTAGATCCATTGTCCTGGGTGGTGGTCCGAACAAAGGATCCACTTTGGGAAAGTCGTATTCCTGGTCGTAATGTTGGTATGTTGACGTTGCTCTTATATCCAATAGATCTTCCCGGCTGTATGTAATAAGAATTAAGATTTCCTGGGGTAACAATGTAAGAAATAATACATTAAAAAAATAAAAATAAAATACTGCATAGTTTCCTAAGAACTCGAAGCGAGGCGGCCATCTCTGTCGGCGCCATCTTGCTTGACAAAAGTGAGGTCGGTTAAGCACATGGAGTAATGAGTAGGATTCTGTCTTAGCTAAATTCTTGCTTGAGAAATTGGTTTAATGCTGTTACTTTTTCATAATTTTTTTTTCATAATTTGACACCAATCCCGTAGAGGTTTTAATTGTTACCCAGAAATGATTTGATATTGAGATTTTAAAAAAGCGGCTGCATAGGACCTTTAAGTATGCTACACTAGTCCTATCAAACACCATGCGACAGGTAGCCTGGTTTATGCCAGGTGAGGTTAGGTCGTTTTATGAGGTCCGTGCTTCTCATTCTTGGAGAGCTGTTTGTCTAGATAACATACAATTACTATAGCCCTGTCATGTACACAGATGTAAGAGTTTATGGGTGTTTCTCATCAGCCACACTGTTAACACCATGCTGTTACTATAACCTGATCCTCTGACTCCATCTGTACTGTTGATACTTCACACCAACCAAATAGGCTGTTGGGTCCTCGTGTGTGTGTGTGTGTGTGTGTGTGTGTGTGTGTGTGTGTGTGTGTGTGTGTGTGTGTGTGTGTGTGTGTGTGTGTGTGTGTGTGTGTGTGTGTGTGTGTGTGTGTGTGTGTGTGTGTGTGTGTGTGTGTGTGTGTGTGTGTGTGTGTGACGGGGTGTGTGTGTGTGTGTGTGTGTTGGGATGTGTGTGTGTGTGTGTGTGTGTGTGTGTGTGTGTGTGTGTGTGTGTGTGTGTGTGTGTGTGTGTGTGTGTGTGTGTGTGTGTGTGTGTGTGTCGGTGTGTGTGTGACGGGGTGTGTGTGTGTGTGTGTGTGTTGGGGTGTGTGTGTGTGTGTGTTGGGGTGTGTGTGTGTGTGTGTGTGTGTGTGTGTGTGTGTGTGTGTGTGTGTGTGTGTGTGTGTGTGTGTGTGTGTGTCGGTGTGTTTGCGCGCTGAATATGGCCAGCAGGGGGAGTTAGAGTAATGTAATTGAACTGCTGTTGTCCTGGCAGATCCCTGGTTCTGTGAACTATATGGCAGAATGACTGGATACACTGACACCAAACAGGATGATAATAGCCAAGTAACATCTTAAGGTAAAGTCTCTTATTCACTGTTTTAAAATAAGTAGTCTAGAACCTTTGCTCCGGTGCAAATGCTTTGAGTGAAGAATGTACATGATCCAGTCTGATTCTCCAGTCTGATTCTCCAGTCTGATTATCTAGTCTGATTCTCCAGTCTGATTCTCCAGTCTGATTCTCCAGTCTGATTATCTAGTCTGATTCTCCAGTCTGATTCTCCAGTCTGATTCTCCAGTCTGATTCTCTAGTCTGATTCTCCAGTCTGATTATCTAGTCTGATTCTCCAGTCTGATTCTCCAGTCTGATTCTCCAGTCTGATTCTCCAGTCTGATTTATTGCCACCTACTTTAACTGGACTGCCACTTTTCATTTACTGTAACACTTTGTCAATATCAGGGGTCCATAGCAGCATGTAGTAGTTCTATTCATCTCAGATTAAGCACAAGGTACCCGATATTCAGTCAATGTGTAAAATCACTGTGACTTGACTTGTTCCTTTTAGCTCCTAACAGAGCGAAGGGCTGCGTGGCTTCATGTGAACTCCCTGTTTAAAGGAGAGATTCCTCTGGTCGTGCACTAGCCCGAGAAAACCCTGGAAACCTGGACTGGGAGGTTAAAGGGTTCCTGAGTCGATGGAAAGGAGAGCTGTAGCATCTGTCTGTGTCGTAGTCACAATTATTTTTTATTTTACCTTTATTTAACTAGGCAAGTCAGTTAAGAACAAATGATCATTTTCAATGACAGCCTAGGAACAGTGGGTTAATTGCCTTGTTCAGCGGCAGAACGACAGATTTGTACCTTGTCAGCTCGGGGATTCGATCTGGCAACCTTTCGATCCTAGTCCAACACTCTAACCACTAGGCTACGCTGTGGTTAACCCAACCCAACCCAACCCAGGGTTAGTGTTATGGTTGGCCACTTGGATGGGTCTGACTCTGAACCCAACCCAACCCAGGGTTAGTGTTATGGTTGGCCACTTGGATGGGTCTGACTCTGAACCCAACCCAACCCAGGGTTAGTGTTATGGTTGGCCACTTGGATGGGTCTGACTCTGAACCCAACCCAACCCAGGGTTAGTGTTATGGTTGGCCACTTGGATGGGTCTGACTCTGAACCCAACCCAACCCAGGGTTAGTGTTATGGTTGGCCACTTGGATGGGTCTGACTCTGAACCCAACCCAACCCAGGGTTAGTGTTATGGTTGGCCACTTGGATGGGTCTGACTCTGAACCCAACCCAACCCAGGGTTAGTGTTATGGTTGGCCACTTGGATGGGTCTGACTCTGAACCCAACCCAACCCAGGGTTAGTGTTATGGTTGGCCACTTGGATGGGTCTGACTCTGAACCCAACCCAACCCAGGGTTAGTGTTATGGTTGGCCACTTGGATGGGTCTGACTCTGAACCCAACCCAACCCAGGGTTAGTGTTATGGTTGGCCACTTGGATGGGTCTGACTCTGAACCCAACCCAACCCAGGGTTAGTGTTATGGTTGGCCACTTGGATGGGTCTGACTCTGAACCCAACCCAACCCAGGGTTAGTGTTATGGTTGGCCACTTGGATGGGTCTGACTCTGAACCCAACCCAACCCAGGGTTAGTGTTATGGTTGGCCACTTGGATGGGTCTGACTCTGAACCCAACCCAACCCAGGGTTAGTGTTATGGTTGGCCCCTTGGATGGGTCTGACTCTGAACCCAACCCAACCCAGGGTTAGTGTTATGGTTGGCCCCTTGGATGGGTCTGACTCTGAACCCAACCCAACCCAGGGTTAGTGTTATGGATGGCCTCATGGCTGGGTCTGACTGAACCCAACCCAACCCAGGGTTAGTGTTATGGTTGGCCCCTTGGATGGGTCTGACACGGAACCTGGAGTTAATGTTATGGTTGGCCCCTCAGAGCTCTGTTCCATCCCTGGGCAGGAGGGAGTTTTGGTTGCTCGCCCATCTCGGGATGTGGGGAAATCCCATGTGGTTTCTCAGAAGCCGCAGCAGAAAAGGCTTCTCCAGGCCCTCTGCGGGAACAAGTGCACCGTCAGGGGGTTTTCTCTTTGCGGTTTGAGCACAGGCGCTGTCAGACGTTTTTCTCTGATGTGGAGAACGAAAGTTCACTGGGTTTCCCCCGGTACCCGTTGAAACCTATCTGACTTCGGTTCTGAAAGTGTTTGTGATGGGAAAAGCTACAGGTGATGGTATCACTATGTCTGTCCATTTTCAAGTCAAATCGCATTTTATTAGTCACATACAGTTTCCAGCAGCCATAGAATATGCAGTGAAATCCATGTGTGTGTGTGCTCCCTCAACATTGCAGTGCAATAATCCATATCGATAATAAGAGTCAAATAAAATAAAACAATTAATAGTAGAAGTAGTATAAATAATAATAAAGTGAGGATTTTTATGTATTTAATCCATTTTAGAGTAAGGCTGTAACGTAACAAAATGTGGGGAAAAAGTCAAGGGGTCTGAATACTTTCCGAAGGCGCTGTAAATAATGAATGTGCTGTGTCAAGTATGATTTTATTTGCTAATATAAAGTGGCGCGTGTCGCACAGGTGTTTCAAGTTTCAACGTCTATTTGCCACGTGCAACAGGTGTAAAACAGTACAGTTACATTCTTACCTGGACACCTCTTTCCCACAGTGCAGTGATAATAAGAATATAGAATAAGAATATAGAATAAGAATTATATAGAATATAGAATAATAATAATATGAATATAGAATAATAATAACATGAATATAGAATATGAATATAGAATAATAATACTAATATAGAATATGAATATAGAATAATAATATGAATATAGAATATGAATATAGAATAATAATAATATAGAATATAGAATAAGAATAATATAGAATAAGAATAATATAGAATAAGAATATAGAATAAGAATTATATAGAATAAGAATATAGAATAATAATAATATAAAATAAGAATATAGAATAAGAATTATATAGAATAAGAATATAGAATAAGAATTATATAGAATAAGAATATAGAATAAGAATATAGAATAGTATAGAATAAGAATATAGAATAAGAATAATATAGAATAAGAATATAGAATAAGAATAATATAGAATAAGAATAATATAGAATAAGAATATAGAATAGTATAGAATAATAATAATATAAAATAAGAATATAGAATAAGAATTATATAGAATAAGAATATAGAATAAGAATAATATAGAATAAGAATAATATAGAATAAGAATATAGAATAGTATAGAATAAGAATATAGAATAAGAATAATATAGAATAATAATATAGAATAATAATAATATAGAATAATAATAATATAGAATAATAATATAGAATAATAATATAGAATAAGAATATAGAATAAGAATATAGAATAAGAATATAGAATAATAATAATATGTAGTAATAATATATAATAAGAATAAAAACCACACAAGAACTACAATGAGAATACAGAAACACATATACAGGTCAGTGTCAGTACCTTATTCAATGTGCAGGGTTACTGGAGTGGTTGAAGTCGTAACGTCTGCTTCCAACTCACACTCTCAAACACGTAGATCCCCTGAACGCAGCTCACTCTCGATCCCAATCACCTGAATTCTAATCACCTGTTCACACACCTGTATGTCATTATCACACACTATTTAGTTCAGTTCTTTGCACCCCATCATTGTGACGTATTGTTTTGTGACATATCTTTCAGGTATGCTGGTTTTCCTGAGATTGACTCCTACCGTGTATGATAGTTTTTGCCTGCCTCACTAACGACGCCTTTTGCCTATTCCCTGCCTGTACTTTAGCCTATTGGATTTCCTGTTATCAACCTATTGCCTGATCTCCCGGATGACGTTACTAGCCTTTTCCCTGCCTGTACTGTTGCCCTTTGGGACCCCCTGTGTATGACCTTCTGCCTGCACCTGGACCCAGCTACCTGCCTCCTCCTGTGGTCCTTTACAATAAACACCTGCTGCGCCCTGCGCTTGAAACCAGCTCTCTGTCTCCCCTTGTGTTCATTACAGAAGTGGGTTTAATACATAAAACGTGACTGGTAGTGTAAACAGGGCTGAAAACTGACTGGTAGCAGGATGTACATGTTTAACATATACTGATGGTATTGTATACCAAACATTGGTCAGGAAAATACATATTTTACAACATTGTTGCCTTTTGACATAAAGGCACCACCTAGTGTTGACACACAGCTTTTAATTAGCATATATCTCCATACCTCATTATTACACAGCTTTAATTAGCATATATCTCCATACCTCATTATTACACAGCTTTAATTAGCATATATCGCCATACCTCATTATTACACAGCTTTAATTAGCATATATCTCCATACCTCATTATTACACAGCTTTTAATTAGCATATATCTCCATACCTCATTATTACACAGCTTTAATTAGCATATATCGCCATACCTCAATATTATACAGCTTTAATTAGCATATATCTCCATACCTCATTATCACATCGCTTTTAATTAGTATATCTCCATACCTCATCACACAGTTTATTTATCCCCCATTTCTTCAAATGACAAAAATACCAAATTCTTGTGCAGGTCACCCAGAGTATGAACCCCTTCTCTTACCCATTTCCCCCAAATGATTGACTGCTTCCCCTCTTCAAGAGCAGGATTCTACCATTCAGAAGCATATCTTGGTCTATGTAGAAACTCTTTGATCCTTGTATGTAATAGACAATCACACTGCCCTAGAATGGCCTAGAATTGGATTGATGCAGTGCTTTTCTGTATCATTGGCTCTTTTTTGGGGATAGAATATATAACGTCCTAAAGGAACTGTCAAACCACTTTCCAAACCACTTTTCAAACCACTTTCCAACCCGTCTCACCTCAACATCCTCTCCACCAGTTCTGAGTCATTCTAGGGGGCTGGAAAGTCACAGCAGGGTATCCTAGTGGTTAGAGTGTTGGACTAGTAACCGAAAGGTTGCAAGATCAAATCCCCAAGCTGACAAGGTTAAAAATCTGTCGTTCTGTCCCTGAACAAGCCAGTTAAACCCACTGTTCCTAGGCCTTCATTGTAAATAAGACTTTGTTCTTAACTGACTTGCCTAGTTAAATAAAGGTAAAATAAAAAGTCACGTTATTTATACAGGACCACATCTGGTGGCTCTCTTTCTTTAGGGGAATGCATTTTCTGCCTACTGACGCGTGGTCTTTTCCCCTCCCATATAAAGTCTTTAATAATACCATTATACTGCTTAAAGATTTGTGATGGAATGCATATCGGTAGCGTCATTGATATTAGTGATGCGCTGGTCAGCTGTTTGTTCAACCGCATCCGCCTGCAATTGCTCATAACCCATCCGCAACTGCAGTACTAAATGTGCTATTGAAAATCTGCTTGAAACTTAATTTGCGATAATTCGATAGGCTATTTGTTAGTCAACTTGTCTACAAATAGATACATGCAGCTTCTCTTCTGTCATTACTCGTTGCCCTAGAAGACAAAATCTTGCTCACCAGAATAATGTCATAAATCGCTACAATGAACGCTTCAATCTAGTAGACATTGGTAAAGCATTCTCTGTCATCTCTGCTTCTTTCGTGGAGCAAAGACGTTTAGGGACCGGGGAGAAAATGTAATAACAAAAAAAAGGGTAATTTTCTGTGCAAAATGTCCAAATGACATCAGTTTGACCGGTTTGTAAGGAAACAGAAACCTGTGAAAACGACCTAACATGTTCATGATAAGATTTCAGTTAGGCTTGGATGCATATTGTATGTGTACTTTCAGCTTTTATGACGCTGATAAAGAAGCCACCTTTACAGACGGCTGTGAACTGTGGATTCGCATTCTCTCAAGTTGCTGTTGTATTTCTCCACTCCTGTTCCTACATTTGGTGTATCATCATTTTACCTCAAGAAATGCTTAATTCTGAAGGAGTTAATATTTAGATTATGTGAGAGGTTATAGACCTACAGTCAGTGTCCAGATTTAAGTGTCCATTTAACCCATCTGAACAGTAGGCTACAGTTCCCTTGATGTATTTAATAACCTCTCCTCTTGTGACCGTAGAATTATCATAGCCCTTTACAATCACCACTTCACCAAATCTTTCCCAGAAATCACTTTTCTGGACCTCCCTTCTCTTTTATTTCGCAACTTTTCTCTCATTGAATTAATAAACTCAGACATTGTCCTTTTTGTCTCAGTGAATCGACATTAACTTTTTTCTGCCCGTTTCCCCGGGAAGCGATTGGCATGTGTAAGCTATTTGCAGCACGTAAAGTTAGGCCCTAAAATTTAGGCTTAACGCATTATGCCAGATAGCCTAAACATAACGAAAGAAAACCCCTCAATGTAACCTATAGATATAAATTGCATAATAATTATACATGTATGGATTTTTATTTTTATGGTATTGTTTTCTCTTTATAACCCGACCGCCACCCATCCACATTTCATGACCTTAAACCCGACCGCCACCCATCCACATTTCATAGCCTTAAACCCGACCCCCACCCATCCACATTTCATAGCCTTAAACCCGACCGCCACTCATCCACATTTCATGACCTTAAACCCGACCGCCACCCATCCACATTTCATAGCCTTAAACCCGACCGCCACCCATCCACATTTCATAGCCTTAAACCCGACCGCCACCCATCCACATTTCATAGCCTTAAACCCGACCCCCACCCATCCACATTTCATAGCCTTAAACCCGACCGCCACTCATCCACATTTCATAGCCTTAAACCCGACCGCCACTCATCCACATTTCATAGCCTTAAACCCGACCGCCACTCATCCACATTTCATAGCCTTAAACCCGACCGCCACTCATCCACATTTTATAGCCTTAAACCCGACCGCCACTCATCCACATTTCATAGCCTTAAACCCGACCGCCACTCATCCACATTTCATAGCCTTAAACCCGACCGCCACTCATCCACATTTCATAGCCTTAAACCCGACCACCACCCATCCACATTTCCAAGCCTTAAACCCGAACGCCACCCATCCACATTTCATGACCTTAAACCCGCCCGCTCCCCCTGGATATAGGCCTACCCACCTGGACTGCTGGTTATGAGTCAACCCTTACATTACTAATTGAAATGGGTTGTTTTTTTTCAACTTAAGAACTCAGAATTTTCTAATGAAAATCTAGTCTTTTGAAGTAGGGATCAAATAGATTGAATAGTTGAAGTTGTACACTGTGTGTACAAAACATTAGGAAAACCCTGACTAATATTGAGTAAACATATAGCTAGCCAACAGTTTAGCTTTAGTTACCAAGCTAGCGTGCTAGAATTCAAATGAAGCCTTCAGGCTAACTAGCCAGCTAAATACACAGAATTTACAAAACATTAGGATCACCTTCCTAACATCGAGTTGCACCCCCTTTTCGCCCTCAGAAAAGCCTCAATTCATCAGGACATGGACTCTACAAGGTGGCAAAAGCATTACACAGGGATGCTGGCCCCATGTTGAATCCAATGATTTCTCACAGTTGTGTCAAGTTGTCTGGATGTCCTTTGAGTGGTGGACCATTCTTGATAAACACGGGAAACTGTTGAGCGTGAAAAACCCAGCAGCGTTGTAGTTCTTGACACAAACCGGTCCGCCTGACATCTATTACCGTACTCTATTCAAAGGCACTTAAATCTTTTGTCTTGCCCTTTCACCCTCTGAATGGCACACATACACATTCCATGTCTCAATTGTCTCAAGGCTTAAAAATCCTTCTTCAACCTGTCTCCTCCCCTTCATCTACACTGATTGAAGAGGATTTCACAGGTGACATCAATAAGGGATCATAGCTTTCACCTGGATTTCCCTTCTCTATCCTGTTGTATGACCTCCTATCTGTCCTGTTGTATGACCTCCTATCTGACCTGTTGTATGACCTCCTATCTGTCCCGTTGTATGACCTCCTATCTGTCCTGTTGTATGACCTCCTATCTGTCCTGTTGTATGACCTCCTGTCTGTCCCGTTGTATGACCTCCTATCTGTCCTGTTGTATGACCTCCTATCTGTCCCGTTGTATGACCTCTTATCTGTCCCGTTGTATGACCTCCTATCTGTCCCGTTGTATGACCTCCTATCTGTCCTGTTGTATGACCTCCTATCTGTCCTGTTGTATGACCTCCTATCTGTCCTGTTGTATGACCTCCTATCTGACCTGTTGTATGACCTCCTATCTGACCTGTTGTATGACCTCCTATCTGTCCTGTTGTATGACCTCCTATCTGTCCTGTTGTATGACCTCCTATCTGTCCTGTTGTATGACCTCCTATCTGTCCCGTTGTATGACCTCCTATCTGTCCCGTTGTATGACCTCCTATCTGTCCCGTTGTATGACCTCCTATCTGTCCTGTTGTACAACCTCCTATCTGTCCCGTTGTATGACCTCCTATCTGACCTGTTGTACAACCTCCTATCTGTCCCGTTGTATGACCTCCTATCTATCCTGTTGTATGACCTTCCATCTGTCCCGTTGTATGACCTCCTATATGGACTAGGCCTACATCCTATCTGTCCCGTTGTATGACCTCCTATATGGACTAGGCCTACATTTACATTTTTTTACATTTAAGTCATTTAGCAGACGCTCTTATCCAGAGCGACTTACAAATTGGAAAGTTCATACATATACATCCTATCTGTCCCGTTGTATGACCTCCTATATGGACTAGGCCTACATCCTATCTGTCCCGTTGTATGACCTCCTATATGGACTAGGCCTACATCCTATCTGTCCCGTTGTATGACCTCCTATCTGTCCCGTTGTATGACCTCCTATCTGTCCTGTTGTATGACCTCCTATATGGACTAGGCCTACATCCTATCTGTGTCTTTATATACACCACCGTTCAATAGTTTGGGGTCAACTAGAAATGTCCTTGTAGTTTAATGTACAATTTATTTAGCTTTTCTTTCAAAAACAAGGACATTTCTAGTTGACCCCAAACTTTTGAAAGGAAGTGTATGTTTTGTCATACACACCATGTCATGTCCTCTTTTCTGTTGAGTCATTTAGGGGTGTGTCAGAGATTAGGGGTGTGTCAGAAATTAGGGGTGTGTCAGAAATTAGGGGTGTGTCAGAAATTAGGGGTGTGTCAGAAATTAGGGGTGTGTCAGAGATTAGGGGTGTGTCAGAAATTAGGGGTGTGTCAGAAATTAGGGGTGTGTCAGAAATTAGGGGTGTGTCAGAGATTAGGGGTGTGTCGGAGGTGAGGTGTTCTAACCTGTTTTAAGTGGATGTGTTCACAGAGATGAGTAATAGGTAAGTATGAGAGGTTACTGTAGGTTAGAGAGAAAGCGTAAGAGACAGTGTCCCTGTATGAGTGAAATTTAGCCTTTGAATGTCATGCAAACACCCGTCAGTCTCACGGTATTTCACTGTTAATTAACGTAAACATGTTTAGCAGCTCAGGCTTCCACGCACAGAGGACCTTTGAATAAATATAAAGTTGAATAAATCCATTTAATATAGCCTACATGATTCCATATGTGTTATTTCATAGTTGTGATGTCTTCACTATTATTATACAATGTAGAAAACAGTACAAATAAAGACACATCCTTGAACGAATAGGTGTGTCCAAACTTTTGACTGGTCCTGTATGTGTGTAATTATAACTGGAGGTTACATGCGGTTAAGTTTTTAATATGCCAAGTAGGCTACACTGTTTGTAAAGCGGATTTACGTGCTTAATAATATGAAGAATTGAGCAATACATATAGCAGCATGAGAAAGCTGGGATCCTCTTGTAAACAGTAGCCAGTCAAAACTGTATTTTCACACGTGATTGCGCAATGACTGGGCTTACAAGAACACATGTTTCACTAGGCTCTGTAGGCGAAAGGCTCTCCAACTGTATTCCAGGGGTCTTGTTTCACTAGGCTCTGTAAGCTAAAGGCTCTCCAACTGTATTCCAGGGGTCTTGTTTCACTAGGCTCTGTAAGCTAAAGGCTCTCCAACTGTATTCCAGGGGTCTTGTTTCACTAGGCTCTGTAAGCTAAAGGCTCTCCAACTGTATTCCAGGGGTCTTGTTTCACTAGGCTCTGTAGGCTAAAGGCTCTCCAACTGTATTCCAGGGGTCTTGTTTCACTAGGCTCTGTAAGCTAAAGGCTCTCCAACTGTATTCCAGGGGTCTTGTTTCACTAGGCTCTGTAAGCTAAAGGCTCTCCAACTGTATTCCAGGGGTCTTGTTTCACTAGGCTCTGTAAGCTAAAGGCTCTCCAACTGTATTCCAGGGGTCTTGTTTCACTAGGCTCTGTAGGCTAAAGGCTCTCCAACTGTATTCCAGGGGTCTTGTTTCACTAGGCTCTGTAGGCGAAAGGCTCTCCAACTGTATTCCAGGGGTCTTGTTTCACTAGGCTCTGTAAGCTAAAGGCTCTCCAACTGTATTCCAGGGGTCTTGTTTCACTAGGCTCTGTAAGCTAAAGGCTCTCCATCTGTATTCCAAGGGACTTGTTTCACTAGGCTCTGTAGGCGAAAGGCTCTCCAACTGTATTCCAGGGGTCTTGTTTCACTAGGCTCTGTAGGCTAAAGGCTCTCCATCCGTATTCCAAGGGACTTGTTTCACTAGGTTCTGTAGGCTAAAGGCTCTCCATCCGTATTCCAAGGGACTTGTTTCACTAGGCTCTGTAGGCTAAAGGCTCTCCAACTGTATTCCAAGGGACTTGTTTCACTAGGCTCTGTAGGCTAAAGGCTCTCCATCCGTATTCCAAGGGACTTGTTTCACTAGGCTCTGTATGGTCGAAACCGTATTCCAGGGCTCTTAGGTCTATAGGCTACGTTTTGGATTTCATTTTGCTGCTTTAGTTGTGATACAAAACTTATCAAGGTGTGTAGGCCTACGGGGTACATGATGCATGTCATTATGATAAGAAAATGTTCATTTGCCAGCCAGGTAGGCTACTCCAGTTGTAGAGCGAAGCAATGTGCTTAATATTAGGAAAGTTCCAAAATAAATAGAGTAGGCCTAGCCTATAGAAAGCTGATGGGATCCTCCTCTTTTTATTAGAGGCCATCAAAACTCTGTTTTTCTCATGCCATTGCAAAGCATAGTCTATAAACATGTTGCGCAACATGGGCTTATAGGAATTTTGTATTTCATTCCATGCATCAACCAGCTATGAGGAGCTGTCTCTCGTTGCACAACAAGTGCTCCTATTCCGCTCTAACTCTGAATGCCAGGGCTCTCGTGAAGTGTTGGACTTGATTTTCAGTTACTTGCTTTGATGTCAGACTGATTAGAGGGACAACAGAGCACAGAGTCGCAGGCCATTAGCGACTTGCCGTTAGCAAGTTTTGTAGGCTGCTAGTGACCATCGGCGGCATCAGAGCACAGTTTCGGAGAAC
>NW_024058461.1:0-54461 GCF_016432855.1 Salvelinus namaycush | reverse complement strand
TAGTCTAGTGTCTAGTTGGAACCTCTCCACTACTAGTCTACTGTCTAGTTTTGGAACTCTCTCCATACTAGTCTACTGTCTAGTTGGAACTCTCTCCACTACTAGTCTACCGTCTAGTTGGAACTCTCTCCACTACTAGTCTACCGTCTAGTTGGAACTCTCTCCACTACTAGTCTACTGTCTAGTTGGAACTCTCTCCATACTAGTATACTGTCTAGTTGGAACTCTCTCCACTACTAGTCTACTGTCTAGTTGGAAACTCTCTCCACTACTAGTCTACCGTCTAGTTGGAACTCTCTCCACTACTAGTCTACCGTCTAGTTGGAACTCTCTCCACTACTAGTCTACTGTCTAGTTGGAACTCTCTCCACTACTAGTCTACCGTCTAGTTGGAACTCTCTCCACTACTAGTCTAGTGTCTAGTTGGAACTCTCTCCACTACTAGTCTACCGTCTAGTTGGAACTCTCTCACTACTAGTCTACTGTCTAGTTGGAACTCTCCACTACTAGTCTACCGTTAGTGTCTACTGTCTAGTTGGAACTCTCTCCACTACTAGTCTAGTGTCTAGTTGGAACTCTCTCCACTACTAGTCTACCGTCAGTGTCTACTGTCTAGTTGGAACTCTCTCCACTACTAGTCTAGTGTCTAGTTGGAACTCTCTCCACTACTAGTCTACCGTCAGTGTCTACTGTCTAGTTGGAACTCTCTCCACTGCTAGTCTACCGTTAGTGTCAACACCACACTACTCTATGATCATGGCGCAAACCTCAGTCTTTCCCTCTGACCTTAGAGCTCTCCTGTTCTGCCCTTAGGGCCTCCCCGGGAGCGCTTGTTTCTCTCCTGCCCTGTTTTCCTTCCTGCCTCCTCCTCCTGCTTCTCCTCCTGCTCCTCCTACCGCTCCTCCTGCTTCACCTCCTCTGTAGTAGCAGTAGTAGCAGCAGTAAAAGTAGTTGCCGTGGCAGCAATACGACGTACTACTTTCCTGATGACCTAGGAGTGGAGGGGTATAAAGTCATGTTAGGACAGAGGAATGGGGATGGGGGGTGGAGATGGGGAGGGGGGGGGGGGGGGAGATGGGGAGGGGGGGGGGGGTGTGAGATGGGGAGGGGTATAAAGTCATGTTAGGACAGAGGAATGGGGATGGGGAGGGGTATAAGTCATGTTAGGACAGAGGAATAGGGATGGGGGTGGTGGAGATGGGGAGGGTGGGCATGGGGGGAGATGTTCAGGTGATATCAGAAGAGGACAGGGTGAGGATGTAATAGGGGTGTGGGGTGTGTAGTGAAAGGGGGTACAGCAGTTACTTTTCGGGTGACAATGTTTCCATCCTCGTCTGTGAACTGCTCTTCTGTCACTGACTGCATAGGGATGTTTCTGGCCTGTTCTCCCTGAGGATGATATGGTACAGTAGGATCAGACCTGACGGTAGTTTACCGGTCATCATTAGTTTACATGAGGTTAGTTAACCTGAGGTTAGTTAACCTGAGGGTAGTTTACCGGTCATCATTAGTTAACCTGAGGTTAGTTAACCTGAGGTTAGTTAACCTGAGGTTAGTTTACCGGTCATCATTAGTTTACCTGAGGTTAGTTAACCTGAGGGTAGTTAACCTGAGGTTAGTTTACCGGTCATCATTAGTTTACCTGAGGTTAGTTTACCTGTCATCATTAGTTTACCTGAGGTTAGTTTACCTGAGGGTAGTTTACCTGAGGTTAGTTTACCGGTCATCATTAGTTTACCTGAGGTTAGTTTACCTGTCATCATTAGTTTACCTGAGGTTAGTTACCCTGAGGTTAGTTTACCCTGAGGTTAGTTTACCCTGAGGTTAGTTTACCTGAGGTTAGTTTACCTGAGGTTAGTTTACCTGAGGTTAGTTTACCTGAGGGTAGTTTACCTGAGGTTAGTTTACCTGAGGGTAGTTTACCTGAGGGTAGTTTACCTGAGGTTAGTTACCCTGAGGTTAGTTACCCTGAGGTTAGTTACCCTGAGGTTAGTTACCCTGAGGTTAGTTTACCTGAGGTTAGTTTACCTGAGGTTAGTTACCCTGAGGTTAGTTTACCTGAGGTTAGTTACCCTGAGGTTAGTTTACCTGAGGTTAGTTTACCTGAGGTTAGTTTACCTGAGGTTAGTTTACCTGAGGTTAGTTACCCTGAGGTTAGTTTACCTGAGGTTAGTTTACCTGAGGTTAGTTTACCTGAGGTTAGTTTACCTGAGGTTAGTTTACCTGAGGTTAGTTACCCTGAGGTTAGTTTACCTGAGGTTAGTTTACCTGAGGTTAGTTTACCTGAGGTTAGTTTACCTGAGGTTAGTTACCCTGAGGTTAGTTTACCTGAGGTAGTAGTTACCTGAGGTTAGTTTACCTGAGGTTAGTTTACCTGAGGTTAGTTTACCTGAGGTTAGTTACCCTGAGGTTAGTTTACCTGAGGTTAGTTTACCTGAGGTTAGTTTACCTGAGGTTAGTTACCCTGAGGTTAGTTACCCTGAGGTTAGTTTACCTGAGGTTAGTTTACCTGAGGTTAGTTTACCTGAGGTTAGTTTACCTGAGGTTAGTTTACCTGAGGTTAGTTACCCTGAGGTTAGTTACCCTGAGGTTAGTTTACCTGAGGTTAGTTTACCTGCCCTAGCGACATTAGCAACACAAAGCTCCATTTGCAAAAAGCACAGCCACAACATGACCCTGTAATACCACCACTCATCCAATAAACACACAGAACATTACATGCCGAAGTCACATCAGATCAGCTTGGTAGAGGGACCCAGACAAAACCACAGGCGGTGATGGTAACATGGAACTGAAAACACAAGCCAACATCAGCACAACACTATGCAAGCCATGATGAAAGACTGAGTTTAACTACGTATATTAGAATGATGCTAGAATGATCTGGAACAATGTGAGTGTGAATTCTCGCTGTGATATGAAACCTGTCAATACTTTGATGTTAAAATGAAGACAGGCTAGGAAGTAGATGGATGTAAAACATGTCTACAGAGCTGGTGAGTGCTACTCTCATTCACTAGCTATTACCACATGGCCCGTAGAAGCAGCCGTGAACAGATTAACCCAGTCAGTCAGTAGCTACAGCTATCAACCCAGTCAGCCAGTAGCTACAGCTATCAACCCAGTCAGCCAGTAGCTACAGCTATCAACCCAGTCAGCCAGTAGCTACAGCTATCAACCCAGTCAGCCAGTAGCTACAGCTATCAACCCAGTCAGCCAGTAGCTACAGCTATTAACCCAGTCAGTCAGTAGCTACAGCTATCAACCCAGTCAGTCAGTAGCTACAGCTATCAACCCAGTCAGCCAGTAGCTACAGCTATTAACCCAGTCAGCCAGTAGCTACAGCTATCAACCCAGTCAGTCAGTAGCTACAGCTATTAACCCAGTCAGCCAGTAGCTACAGCTATTAACCCAGTCAGCCAGTAGCTACAGCTATTAACCCAGTCAGCCAGTAGCTACAGCTATCAACCCAGTCAGCCAGTAGCTACAGCTATCAACCCAGTCAGTCAGTAGCTACAGCTATTAACCCAGTCAGCCAGTAGCTACAGCTATTAACCCAGTCAGCCAGTAGCTACAGCTATTAACCCAGTCAGTCAGTAGCTACAGCTATTAACCCAGTCAGCCAGTAGCTACAGCTATCAACCCAGTCAGCCAGTAGCTACAGCTATTAACCCAGTCAGCCAGTAGCTACAGCTATCAACCCAGTCAGCCAGTAGCTACAGCTATCAACCCAGTCAGCCAGTAGCTACAGCTATCAACCCAGTCAGCCAGTAGCTACAGCTATCAACCCAGTCAGCCAGTAGCTACAGCTATCAACCCAGTCAGCCAGTAGCTACAGCTATCAACCCAGTCAGCCAGTAGCTACAGCTATCAACCCAGTCAGCCAGTAGCTACAGCTATTAACCCAGTCAGCCAGTAGCTACAGCTATCAACCCAGTCAGCCAGTAGCTACAGCTATCAACCCAGTCAGCCAGTAGCTACAGCTATCAACCCAGTCAGCCAGTAGCTACAGCTATCAACCCAGTCAGCCAGTAGCTACAGCTATTAACCCAGTCAGCCAGTAGCTACAGCTATCAACCCAGTCAGCCAGTAGCTACAGCTATCAACCCAGTCAGCCAGTAGCTACAGCTATTAACCCAGTCAGCCAGTAGCTACAGCTATTAACCCAGTCAGCCAGTAGCTACAGCTATCAACCCAGTCAGCCAGTAGCTACAGCTATCAACCCAGTCAGCCAGTAGCTACAGCTATCAACCCAGTCAGCCAGTAGCTACAGCTATCAACCCAGTCAGCCAGTAGCTACAGCTATTAACCCAGTCAACCAGTAGCTACAGCTATCAACCCAGTCAGCCAGTAGCTACAGCTATCAACCCAGTCAGCCAGTAGCTACAGCTATTAACCCAGTCAGCCAGTAGCTACAGCTATTAACCCAGTCAGCCAGTAGCTACAGCTATTAACCCAGTCAGTCAGTAGCTACAGCTATTAACCCAGTCAGCCAGTAGCTACAGCTATTAACCCAGTCAGCCAGTAGCTACAGCTATTAACCCAGTCAGCCAGTAGCTACAGCTATTAACCCAGTCAGCCAGTAGCTACAGCTATTAACCCAGTCAGCCAGTAGCTACAGCTATTAACCCAGTCAGCCAGTAGCTACAGCTATTAACCCAGTCAGCCAGTAGCTACAGCTATTAACCCAGTCAGTCAGTAGCTACAGCTATTAACCCAGTCAGCCAGTAGCTACAGCTATTAACCCAGTCAGCCAGTAGCTACAGCTATTAACCCAGTCAGCCAGTAGCTACAGCTATTAACCCAGTCAGCCAGTAGCTACAGCTATTAACCCAGTCAGTCAGTAGCTACAGCTATTAACCCAGTCAGCAGTAGCTACAGCTATTAACCCAGTCAGTCAGTAGCTACAGCTATTAACCCAGTCAGTCAGTAGCTACAGCTATTAACCCAGTCAGTCAGTAGCTACAGCTATTAACCCAGTCAGTCAGTAGCTACAGCTATTAACCCAGTCAGCCAGTAGCTACAGCTATCAACCCAGTCAGCCAGTAGCTACAGCTATTAACCCAGTCAGCCAGTAGCTACAGCTATCAACCCAGTCAGCCAGTAGCTACAGCTATTAACCCAGTCAGCCAGTAGCTACAGCTATCAACCCAGTCAGCCAGTAGCTACAGCTATTAACCCAGTCAGCCAGTAGCTACAGCTATCAACCCAGTCAGCCAGTAGCTACAGCTATCAACCCAGTCAGCCAGTAGCTACAGCTATTAACCCAGTCAGTCAGTAGCTACAGCTATCAACCCAGTCAGCCAGTAGCTACAGCTATTAACCCAGTCAGTCAGTAGCTACAGCTATTAACCCAGTCAGTCAGTAGCTACAGCTATTAACCCAGTCAGTCAGTAGCTACAGCTATTAACCCAGTCAGCCAGTAGCTACAGCTATTAACCCAGTCAGTCAGTAGCTACAGCTATTAACCCAGTCAGTCAGTAGCTACAGCTATTAACCCAGTCAGCCAGTAGCTACAGCTATTAACCCAGTCAGTCAGTAGCTACAGCTATCAACCCAGTCAGCCAGTAGCTACAGCTATCAACCCAGTCAGCCAGTAGCTACAGCTATTAACCCAGTCAGCCAGTAGCTACAGCTATCAACCCAGTCAGCCAGTAGCTACAGCTATTAACCCAGTCAGTCAGTAGCTACAGCTATTAACCCAGTCAGCCAGTAGCTACAGCTATCAACCCAGTCAGCCAGTAGCTACAGCTATTAACCCAGTCAGCCAGTAGCTACAGCTATTAACCCAGTCAGCCAGTAGCTACAGCTATTAACCCAGTCAGTCAGTAGCTACAGCTATTAACCCAGTCAGCCAGTAGCTACAGCTATCAACCCAGTCAGCCAGTAGCTACAGCTATTAACCCAGTCAGCCAGTAGCTACAGCTATTAACCCAGTCAGCCAGTAGCTACAGCTATTAACCCAGTCAGTCAGTAGCTACAGCTATCAACCCAGTCAGCCAGTAGCTACAGCTATCAACCCAGTCAGCCAGTAGCTACAGCTATTAACCCAGTCAGCCAGTAGCTACAGCTATTAACCCAGTCAGCCAGTAGCTACAGCTATTAACCCAGTCAGCCAGTAGCTACAGCTATCAACCCAGTCAGCCAGTAGCTACAGCTATCAACCCAGTCAGCCAGTAGCTACAGCTATCAACCCAGTCAGTCAGTAGCTACAGCTATTAACCCAGTCAGCCAGTAGCTACAGCTATCAACCCAGTCAGCCAGTAGCTACAGCTATCAACCCAGTCAGCCAGTAGTTACAGCTATCAACCCAGTCAGCCAGTAGCTACAGCTATTAACCCAGTCAGCCAGTAGCTACAGCTATCAACCCAGTCAGTCAGTAGCTACAGCTATTAACCCAGTCAGCCAGTAGCTACAGCTATCAACCCAGTCAGCCAGTAGCTACAGCTATCAACCCAGTCAGCCAGTAGCTACAGCTATTAACCCAGTCAGCCAGTAGCTACAGCTATCAACCCAGTCAGCCAGTAGCTACAGCTATCAACCCAGTCAGCCAGTAGCTACAGCTATTAACCCAGTCAGCCAGTAGCTACAGCTATCAACCCAGTCAGCCAGTAGCTACAGCTATCAACCCAGTCAGCCAGTAGCTACAGCTATTAACCCAGTCAGCCAGTAGCTACAGCTATTAACCCAGTCAGCCAGTAGCTACAGCTATAAACCCAGTCAGTCAGTAGCTACAGCTATTAACCCAGTCAGCCAGTAGCTACAGCTATTAACCCAGTCAGCCAGTAGCTACAGCTATCAACCCAGTCAGCCAGTAGCTACAGCTATCAACCCAGTCAGCCAGTAGCTACAGCTATTAACCCAGTCAGCCAGTAGCTACAGCTATTAACCCAGTCAGCCAGTAGCTACAGCTAGTTGGGAGCAGCTGGTCAAGCAGAAAGGCAGCAGAGCTCTAGGTTCCTGTAGAGCCTGTCACATCAGGCCCAGGCCACACAGACAGACAGGCTCAGGCCACACAGACAGACATGCCCAGGCCACACAGACAGACAGGCCCAGGCCACACAGACAGACAGCACATTGATAACAGCACAGACCTCACTGGGGCAACACACCACTCAGTGCCACAAGCAGGTACCTTCAGAATGACCCTCCGGCGGTACACCTTGGTGGTGACAGTCCGTTCCTCATCAGAGCTGGTCTCCTTATCTCTACCACCCTCCTGATGAACCAGGTAGGGTTAGGGCTCTGATCTCACAGTAACAACTATGTCCTGCAACTGACATGTGGTTCAGAACAGTCCTGTCATAGATCCTGTCTGACATGTGGTTCAGAACAGTCCTGTCATAGATCCTGTCTGACATGTGGTTCAGAACAGTCCTGTCATAGATCCTGTCTGACATGTGGTTCAGAACAGTCCTGTCATAGATCCTGTCTGACATGTGGTTCAGAACAGTCCTGTCATAGATCCTGTCTGACAGGTGGTTCAGAACAGTCCTGTCATAGATCCTGTCTGACATGTGGTTCAGAACAGTCCTGTCATAGATCCTGTCTGACATGTGGTTCAGAACAGTCCTGTCTTAGATCCTGTCTGACATGTGGTTCAGAACAGCCCTGTCATAGATCCTGTCTGACAGGTGGTTCAGAACAGTCCTGTCATAGATCCTGTCTGACATGTGGTTCAGAACAGCCCTGTCATAGATCCTGTCTGACAGGTGGTTCAGAACAGTCCTGTCATAGATCCTGTCTGACATGTGGTTCAGAACAGCCCTGTCATAGATCCTGTCTGACATGTGGTTCAGAACAGTCCTGTCATAGATCCTGTCTGACATGTGGTTCAGAACAGTCCTGTCATAGATCCTGTCTGACAGGTGGTTCAGAACAGCCCTGTCATAGATCCTGTCTGACATGTGGTTCAGAACAGTCCTGTCATAGATCCTGTCTGACATGTGGTTCAGAACAGTCCTGTCATAGATCCTGTCTGACATGTGGTTCAGAACAGCCCTGTCATAGATCCTGTCTGACATGTGGTTCAGAACAGCCCTGTCATAGATCCTGTCTGACAGGTGGTTCATAACAGCCCTGTCATAGATCCTGTCTGACATGTGGTTCAGAACAGTCCTGTCATAGATCCTGTCTGACATGTGGTTCAGAACAGTCCTGTCATAGATCCTGTCTGACATGTGGTTCAGAACAGTCCTGTCATAGATCCTGTCTGACATGTGGTTCAGAACAGCCCTGTCATAGATCCTGTCTGACAGGTGGTTTATAACAGTCCTGTCATAGATCCTGTCTGACATGTGGTTCAGAACAGTCCTGTCATAGATCCTGTCTGACATGTGGTTCAGAACAGTCCTGTCATAGATCCTGTCTGACATGTGGTTCAGAACAGTCCTGTCATAGATCCTGTCTGACATGTGGTTCAGAACAGTCCTGTCATAGATCCTGTCTGACATGTGGTTCAGAACAGTCCTGTCATAGATCCTGTCTGACAGGTGGTTCAGAACAGTCCTGTCATAGATCCTGTCTGACATGTGGTTCAGAACAGCCCTGTCATAGATCCTGTCTGACAGGTGGTTCAGAACAGCCCTGTCATAGATCCTGTCTGACAGGTGGTTTATAACAGTCCTGTCATAGATCCTGTCTGACAGGTGGTTCAGAACAGTCCTGTCATAGATCCTGTCTGACAGGTGGTTCAGAACAGCCCTGTCATAGATCCTGTCTGACATGTGGTTCAGAACAGCCCTGTCATAGATCCTGTCTGACATGTGGTTCAGAACAGTCCTGTCATAGATCCTGTCTGACAGGTGGTTCAGAACAGTCCTGTCATAGATCCTGTCTGACATGTGGTTCAGAACAGTCCTGTCATAGATCCTGTCTGACATGTGGTTCAGAACAGTCCTGTCATAGATCCTGGCTGACATGTGGTTCAGAACAGTCCTGTCATAGATCCTGTCTGACATGTGTTTCAGAACAGCCCTGTCATAGATCCTGTCTGACAGGTGGTTCAGAACAGTCATAGATCCTGTCTGACAGGTGGTTCAGAACAGTCCTGTCATAGATCCTGTCTGACATGTGGTTCAGAACAGTCCTGTCATAGATCCTGTCTGACATGTGGTTCAGAACAGTCCTGTCATAGATCCTGTCTGACAGGTGGTTCAGAACAGCCCTGTCATAGATCCTGTCTGACAGGTGGTTCAGAACAGTCCTGTCATAGATCCTGTCTGACAGGTGGTTCAGAACAGTCCTGTCATAGATCCTGTCTGACAGGTGGTTCAGAACAGTCCTGTCATAGATCCTGTCTGACAGGTGGTTCAGAACAGTCCTGTCTTAGATCCTGTCTGACATGTGGTTCAGAACAGTCCTGTCATAGATCCTGTCTGACATGTACAGGAATGATTTTAGATCCTGACTCAGAGGTTCGTCAGAAATAGGGTTAGAAGTGAAGAAGATGCATTTGTTTTTCACCTTGATCCGTTGAACGTGGTCTTCACCAGCTAGATATCAGAGTACATTACATTTACATTTTACATTTTAGTCATTTAGCAGACGCTCTTATCCAGAGCGACTTACAGTAGAGTGCATACATTTTATTACATTTTTTACATACTGAGACAAGGATATCCCTACCGGCCAAACCCTCCCTAACCCGGACGACGCTATGCCAATTGTGCGTCGCCCCACGGACCTCCCGGTTGCGGCCGGCTGCGACAGAGCCTGGGCGCGAACCCAGCCCAGCCTGGGCGCGAACCCAAAGACTCTGGTGGCGCAGCTAGCACTGCGATGCAGTGCCCTAGACCACTGCGCCACCCGGGAAGACATTGGTCTTCCTCATAACACATCAACCTTGTGAGTGAGATGAGGACAGAAGAACAGCTGTGTCCATAATAACAGCACAGAGTCATGATATGTAGAGTTACCTGGACTTTGTGCTGTGACCCCTGAACTCCTCCCTCCTCCTGCTGCTGCTCCTTGCTGCTTGGTCCTGCTGTGCTGTCCTCTCCCAGAGTCCTTCTGCTTCCCTCCCCCTGCCCTCCTTGTGACGCTGACGCCCTTCCCTCGTCCTCGACCTGGCTCTGACCCTTCACCCCGTTGGACGAACCCTGGGACTCAGGAAATGACCCGGGCTGGGACAGGAAGTCAGCGTGGTCTCCATTGGATTTCTCTGCTGGTCGGACAGGTGATGTCGTCAGGGAGTCCAGGGAATTCACAGGGCTGGGGGAGGAGAGAGGAAGAGGAACAGAGGAGGGGGGAGGGGAAGAGAGGAGGAGGGTGGGAGAGGGAGGGCAGAGGAGGGGGGGGGAGAGGGGGGGAGGAGAAAGGAAGGGGAAGAGAGGAAGAGGGTGGGAGAGGAGGGGGGGAGAGGGAGGGAGGGGGAGGAGAGGGAGGGCGGAGGAGGGGGGGGAGGAGAAAGGAAGGGGAAGAGAGGAAGAGGGTGGGAGAGGAGGGGGGGGAGAGGGAGGGGCGGAGGAGATTACAATTAGAATTAGAAAAACATTGTCCACGCAATGTGGAAATACACTACATGACCAACCGTATGTGGACACCTGCTCGTCCAACATCTCAATCCAGTCAGTCCTCCCTTTGCTGCTATAACAGCCTCCACTCTTCTGGGAAGGCTTTCCACTAGATGTTGGAACATTTATTCAGGGCCTGGCTCGCAGTCGGCGTTCCAATTCATCCCAAAGGTATTCGATGGGGTTGAAGTCAGGGCTCTGTTCAGGCCAGTCAAGTTCTTCCACACCGATCTTGACAAACCATTTCTGTATAGACCTCGCTTTGTACACAGGGGCATTGCTGAAACAGGAAAGCGTTCTTTCCGAAATTCCAGAAAATGTCATACTTTTAGAAGCTTCTGATAGGCTAATTGACATAATTTGAGTCAATTGGATGTGTACCTGTGGATGTATTTCAAGGCCTACCTTCAAACTCAGTGCCTCTTTGCTTGACATCATGGGAAAATCAAAAGAAATCAGCCAAGACCTCAGGAAATAAATTGTAGCCCTCCACAAGTCTGGTTCATCCTCGGGAGCAATTTCCAAATGCCTGAAGGTACCATGTTCATCTGTACAAACAATAGTACGCAAGTATAAACACCATGGGACCACGCAGCCGTCATACCGCTCAGGAAGGAGACGCGTTCTGTCTCCTAGAGATGAACTTACTTTGGTGCGAAGAGTGCAAATCAATCCCAGAACAACAAAGGACCTTGTGAAGATGCTGGAGGAAACAGGTACAAAAGTATCAATATCCACAGTAAAATGAGTCCTGTATCGACATAACCTGAAAGGCCGCTCAGCAAGGAAGAAGCCAAAACCGCCATAAAAAAGCCAGACTATGGTTTGCAACTGCACATGGGGACAAAGATCGTACTTTTTGGAGAAATGTCCTCTGGTCTGGTGAAACTCTTTGGCCATAATGACCATTGTTATGTTTGGAGGAAAAAGGGGGAAGCTTGCAAGCCGAAGAACACCATCCCAACCGTGAAGCACGGGGTGGCAGCATCATGTTGTGGGGGTGCTTTGCTGCAGGAGGGACTGGTGCACTTCACAAACTAGATGGCATCATGAGGAGGAAAATTATGTGGATATATTGAAGCAACATCTCAAGACATCAGTCAGGAAGTTAAAGCTTGGGTCTTCCAAATGGACAATGACCCCAAGCATACTTCCAAAGTTGTGGCAAAATGGCTTAAGGACAACAAAGTCAAGGTATTGAAGTGGCCATCACAAAGCCCTGACCTCAATCCCATAGAAAATTTGTGGGCAGAACTGAAAAAGTGTGTGTGAGCAAGGAGGCCTACAAACCTGACTCAGTTACACCAGCTCTGTCAGGAGGAATGGGACAAAATTCACCCAACTTATTGTGGGAAGCTTGTGGAAGGCTATCCAAAATGTTTGACCCAAGTAAAAGGCCATGCTACCAAATACTAATTGAGTGTATGTAAACTTCTGACCCACTTGGAATGTGATGAAAAAATTAGAAGTTGAAATAAATCATTCTCTCTACTATTATTCTGACATTTCACATTCTCAAAATAAAGTGTTGATCCTAACTGACCTAAAACAGGGCATTTTTACTAGGATTAAATGTCAGGAATTGTGAAAAACTGAGTTTAAACGTATTTGGCTAAGGTGTATGTAAACTTCCGACTTCAACTGTACATTACCGTACAGCCCTGAAGGATGTCTGAACAATGAACTTGAATGTGGATAAATATGGATCACTTCAAATTGATTTGTGTAAATTAAGGCAGATACAAATGAACAGTTCTTCAATACAATGCATTGTAGTTTAAGACAACTTTCAATGCTGTTTGTGATACAATTTTGTCATTTCAAATCAAATCAAATTGTATTCGTCACATGCACCGAATACCGTGAAATATTTACTTACCCTTAACGAACAATGCAGTTCCAGATTTATAGGCTACACCACGTCATGTGTCTGGGCGTATTATTTACTGGTTATGCTATATTTCTTTTTTATATTTAATTTAACCTTTTTTAACTAGGCAAGTCAGTTAAGAACAAATTGTTATTTACAATGACGGGCCAAAAGGCAAAAGCCTCCTGCAGAGAAGGGGGCTGGAATTAAAAATGAAAATGTAGGACAAAACACACATCACGACAAGAGAGACACCACAACACTACATAAAGAGAGACACCACAACACTACATGAAGAGAGACACCACAACACTACATAAAGAGAGACACCACAACACTACATAAAGAGAGACACCACAACACTACATAAAGAGAGACACCACAACACTACATAAAGAGAGACACCACAACACTACATAAAGAGAGACACCACAACACTACATAAAGAGAGACACCACAACACTACATAAAGAGAGACACCACAACACTACATAAAGAGAGACACCACAACACTACATAAAGAGAGACACCACAACACTACATAAAGAGAGACACCACAACACTACATAAAGAGAGACACCACAACACTACATAAAGAGAGACACCACAACACTACATAAAGAGAGACCTAAGACAACAACATACCATGGCAGCAACACATGACAACACACCATGTTAGGAATACAACATGACAACAACATGGTAGCAGCACAAAACATGGTACAAACATTATTGGGCACAGACAACAGCACAAAGGGCAAGAAGGTAGAGACAACAATACACCAACATACCATCATTACCTAGATGTTAACAGTGCCCACATCACGCGTATTGTAGTAAATGTAGCTATATAGTTTAGGACTTGCCTTGGAACTGCAGGCACACATTTCTGTGGCCTTATAAAAGCTTGTGTGCCTGGTAGATACAACGTGAATCATTGGTAAATCATGTAGCGACTGACTGAGGAAGATTTGACTGAGGAAGATTTGAGGTACAAGAGGAGACTCCAAGGGAGGGAACGCTAAGCTCCACCCCTGACAACATTATTCATGTTTAATAATCCTATCAGATCCTACCTGGTGTCCTGGAGGGAGTGAACGCTAAGCTCCACCCCTGACAACATTATTCATGTTTAATATTAATATCAGATCCTACCTGGTGTCCTGGAGGGAGTGAACGCTAAGCTCCACCCCTGACAACATTATTCATGTTTAATATTAATATCAGATCCTACCTGGTGTCCTGGAGGGAGGGAACACTAAGCCCCACCCCTGACAACATTATTAATGTTTAATAATCCTATCAGATCCTACCTGGTGTCCTGGAAGTCGTTGCCCTCAGCACTCAGACTGCGGCCAGGTGTCGGGGGCTCCACCTTCACGCTGGACGTCTCACTATGCCAACCTGCAGGTGATGACATCACATCTTTGTCTGCCTGCTGCACTCGAGACAAGATGGCGTTTATCCTGTCCTCCGTCATCTCCTCGTCCTCCGAGCCTTCCTCCAGCGCCATCTCCTCCAACAGAGACTTTAACTTCTCCTCAGTCATCTCCCCCTCCTCTTTCTCTTCCCCTGGAGAACCAGACACACCACCCTCTCCCCACAGGGCAGGCCTAAAGCCCAGGGCCTCTGATGGGTCTCCTCTGGCTCCAGCCAGCCACTCATCCTCCCTGACCACCCCCTGAGGAAGATCAATCTGATGTATCAGCATCCCCATGTCAACATCCTGCTCAGCCTCCTCTCTCACCCCTGCCTCCCTGTCATGGGGCTTGTATGAGGCCACTGACTCTCTGCTAACCCCTGTGTCATCTTCAGTGGAGGTCACTTTAGGGCCCCCTCCTTCCCCGGTGCCCTCCCCGGCGCCCCGGGAGTCTAGAGGTCCAGAGGTGTCTTCCTCTACCACCATTGTGGGGGGTTGAGCATGGGGGGCGGGGCCTGGGGTCCTGGTGGTCTGGGTGAGTGACAAGTCACATGGTCTAGTGGGCGTTCTAGAGGGGGAGTCTAGGCCAGCGTCCTCATCAAAGAAAGGGTCGCTGCTTAGCGGGGTGGGGGGCTGAGAGATCAAACCTGTGGGGGTCTGAAGCTCTAGCTGGATGCTGCTGGAACCTGGATGAGATAACCACAACACAGTGGAGCTGAGATGGAGGGACACAGCAACATGAAGACACTCAGCATGGACAGGAGGAAGGAGGAAGGAGGAAGGAGGGAAACAACAACATGAAGACACTCAGAATGGAGAGGAGGATGGAGGAAGGAGGATGGAGGAAGGAGGAAGGAGGGAAACAACAACACGAAGACACTCAGCATGGACAGGAGGAAGGAGGAAGGAGGATGGAGGACAGAGGATGGAGGAAGGAGTGCTATTCATATAATACTGCCAACTGCAGAAAATCACTGACTTATACTCTTATAAGAGACAGGCTGTTAGCGTTCAGCCTAGCAGGTAGCAGGTAGCTAGCAGCTCTTTACATGGCTCACAGCCTAGCAGGTAGCAGGTAGCTAGCAGCTCTTACATGGCTCACAGCCTAGCAGGTAGCTAGCAGCTCTTTACATGGCTCACAGCCTAGCAGGTAGCAGGTAGCTAGCAGCTCTTACATGGCTCACAGCCTAGCAGGTAGCAGGTAGCTAGCAGCTCTTTACATGGCTCACAGCCTAGCAGGTAGCAGGTAGCTAGCAGCTCTTTACATGGCTCACAGCCTAGCAGGTAGCTAGCAGCTCTTTACATGGCTCACAGCCTAGCAGGTAGCTAGCAGCTCTTTACATGGCTCACAGCCTAGCAGGTAGCAGGTGCTAGCAGTTCTTTACATGGCTCACAGCCTAGCAGGTAGCAGGTAGCTAGCAGCTCTTTACATGGCTCACAGCCTAGCAGGTAGCAGGTAGCTAGCAGCTCTTTACATGGCTCACAGCCTAGCAGGTAGCAGGTAGCTAGCAGCTCTTTACATGGCTCATCTGCATATGGCCTGTTGGCCTGGATATGACTGATCATGAGTTTAGTCAACAGGTGATGTTAATCACATGGATATGTAAGTTCAGAAGATGATCAGGGAACCATAAGGGATGACATATAGACCTGTAGTTTCTATATACATACTTAATATATAGGGGGGTATGACAACACGGAGCACAAGGGGACATGGTGAGGAAGAAGGGGTAGCAGCAAGACATTTAGGAACTATCAAAGATACTACTGTAAGGTCCTATGGACAGATGAAAAGACAAACAAAATGTTAGTCAGACAAGACTTGGTTGAAAGTGAATGAAAATTAGTGGATGAAAATTCAATGTGACTGTAACTTCTATGTTTATGTAGCTGCAGTTGAGGAAGAGCGCTACAGCCAGAGCCTAACGGCTAGCGTTGTTAGCTTCACATTAGCCTAGCATTGCTAGTTTAGCGTTGTTAGCTTCACATTAGCCTAGCATTGCTAGTTTAGCGTTGTTAGCAACACATTAGCCTAGCATTGCTAGCTTAGCGTTGTTAGCCTAGTGTTAGCCTACTATTGCTCGGCTAGCATTGTTAGCCTAGCATTAGCCTAGCGTTGTTAGCCTAGCGTTATTAGCAGAACTACTAAGACTGAGGGAGCAGCCACACAAGGCTGTAGCAGAGCTGCCAACAGTCCAGTTAGGTACTGTATGTTAACTCTGTTAACAGTACAGTATGTTGGCTGGAGGGTGAGAACACAGCTGAGGGTGTCAGCAGGGAGGGAGGGGCAGGTAGCAGGTTAGCAGGGAGGGGTTAGGTGGTCTGGTTCAGCAGAGTTAGAAGCAAGATAACTGCAGGGTAGGAAGGCTCAGAGAAACCAGAGGTACTAACAGCCTAAGTAGCTCTAACAGCCCTATAACAAGCAGAGGTCCCTTAAAGCCACAGCCATGCTGTCAGAAACGTTAGCAGTACCACAACACACCGCTATCTAACAGCCCTATAACAAGCAGAGGTCCCTTAAAGCCACAGCCATGCTGTCAGAAACGTTAGCAGTACCACAACACACCGCTATCTAACAGCCCTATAACAAGCAGAGGTCCCTTAAAGCCACAGCCATGCTGTCAGAAACGTTAGCAGTACCAAAACACACCACAACAGACAGGAACCATTTGCCATATAAATTGATTAACATAATACTGTTTTCATGTACTTGACAATCAAATTGTGAATGAAATATATTTAGGCGATAAATGTGACAAATGTAGTGTGTTAAACATTACTGTATTTTTTCAAATCAGTATACCCACACCATAACTATTATAGAACAAAATACCAACCAAATCTTTAACCCATCTGAATGAAATAAACATTGCTCTCATCTTCTAGATCAGATACGTTAGAGTTGTGATTCCTCAGAGGCTTATTAAGCAGCATGATATTTTAAACTGTACACAACATAAAATACAGTCACACATACAGTAGTAGAGTTGTAATGCCCCCTGACAGGGTGAACACACATACAGTAGTAGAGTTGTAATGCCCCCTGACAGGGTGAACACACATACAGTAGTAGAGTTGTAATGCCCCCTGACAGGGTGAACACACATACAGTAGTAGAGTTGTAATGCCCCCTGACAGGGTGAACACACATACAGTAGTAGAGTTGTAATGCCCCCTGACAGGGTGAACACACATACAGTAGTAGAGTTGTAATGCCCCCTGACAGGGTGAACACACATACAGTAGTAGAGTTGTAATGCCCCCTGACAGGGTGAACACACATACAGTAGTAGAGTTGTAATGCCCCCTGACAGGGTGAACACACAGCAGTGTTTGAAAAGTATCAGTGTTGATTGATTTCAGGGGGCATTATATATAAAATCAACATCTGATCTGTCATCATCATGTTCAGATTGTGTCTAGTTCGACTCGTTTAGCCTGATTGGCTCTACATTCGACTCATTTAGCCAGATTGGCTCTACATTCGACTAGTTTAGCCTGATTGGCTCTATGTTCGACTAGTTTAGCCAGATTGGCTCTACGTTCGACTAGTTTAGCCAGATTGGCTCTACGTTCGACTAGTTTAGCCTGATTGGCTCTACGTTCGACTAGTTTAGCCAGATTGGCTCTACGTTCGACTCGTTTAGCCTGATTGGCTCTACGTTCGACTAGTTTAGCCAGATTGGCTCTACGTTCGACTCGTTTAGCCTGATTGGCTCTAAGTTCGACTAGTTTAGCCTGATTGGCTCTATGTTCGGCTAGTTTAGCCTGATTGGCTCTAAGTTCGACTAGTTTAGCCTGATTGGCTCTACGTTCGACTAGTTTAGCCAGATTAGCTCTACGTTCGACTAGTTTAGCCAGATTGGCTCTACGTTCGGCTAGTTTAGCCAGATTGGCTCTATGTTCGACTCGTTTAGCCAGATTGGCTCTATGTTCGACTAGTTTAGCCTGATTGGCTCTACGTTCGACTAGTTTAGCCAGATTGGCTCTACGTTCGACTAGTTTAGCCTGATTAGCTCTACGTTCGACTAGTTTAGCCAGATTGGCTCTACGTTCGACTAGTTTAGCCTGATTGGCTCTACGTTCGACTAGTTTAGCCTGATTGGCTCTACGTTCGACTAGTTTAGCCTGATTGGCTCTAAGTTCGACTAGTTTAGCCTGATTGGCTCTACGTTCGACTAGTTTAGCCAGATTGGCTCTACGTTCGACTAGTTTAGCCAGATTGGCTCTACGTTCGACTAGTTTAGCCTGATTGGCTCTACGTTCGACTAGTTTAGCCTGATTGGCTCTACGTTCGACTAGTTTAGCCTGATTGGCTCTACGTTCGACTAGTTTAGCCTGATTGGCTCTACGTTCGACTAGTTTAGCCAGATTGGCTCTATGTTCGACTCGTTTAGCCTGATTGGCTCTACGTTCGACTAGTTTAGGCTCTACGTTCGACTAGTTTAGCCTGATTGGCTCTACGTTCGACTAGTTTAGCCTGATTGGCTCTATGTTCGGCTAGTTTAGCCTGATTGGCTCTACGTTCGACTCATTTAGCCAGATTGGCTCTACGTTCGACTAGTTTAGCCTGATTGGCTCTACGTTCGACTAGTTTAGCCAGATTGGCTCTACGTTCGACTAGTTTAGCCAGATTGGCTCTACGTTCGACTAGTTTAGCCTGATTGGCTCTACGTTCGACTAGTTTAGCCAGATTGGCTCTACGTTCGACTAGTTTAGCCAGATTGGCTCTACGTTCGACTAGTTTAGCCTGATTGGCTCTACGTTCGACCAGTTTAGCCAGATTGGCTCTACGTTCGACTAGTTTAGCCTGATTGGCTCTACGTTCGACTCGTTTAGCCTGATTGGCTCTACATTCGACTAGTTTAGCCAGATTGGCTCTACGTTCGACTCGTTTAGCCTGATTAGCTCTACATTCGACTCGTTTAGCCAGATTGGCTCTATGTTCGGCTAGTTTAGCCAGATTGGCTCTATGTTCGACTAGTTTAGCCAGATTGGCTCTATGTTCGACTCGTTTAGCCTGATTGGCTCTATGTTCGACTAGTTTAGCCTGATTGGCTCTACGTTTGACTAGTTTAGCCTGATTGGCTCTATGTTCGGCTAGTTTAGCCTGATTGGCTCTACGTTCGACTCATTTAGCCAGATTGGCTCTACGTTCGACTAGTTTAGCCTGATTGGCTCTACGTTCGACTAGTTTAGCCAGATTGGCTCTATGTTCGACTAGTTTAGCCTGATTGGCTCTACGTTCGACTCCTTTAGCCAGATTGGCTCTACGTTCGGCTAGTTTAGCCTGATTGGCTCTACGTTCGGCTAGTTTAGCCAGATTGGCTCTACATTCGACTCGTTTAGCCTGATTGGCTCTACGTTCGGCTAGTTTAGCCAGATTGGCTCTACGTTCGACTCGTTTAGCCTGATTGGCTCTACGTTCAACTAGTTTAGCCAGATTGGCTCTACATTCGACTCGTTTAGCCTGATTGGCTCTACGTTCGACTAGTTTAGCCTGATTGGCTCTACATTCGACTCGTTTAGCCTGATTGGCTCTACGTTCGACTAGTTTAGCCAGATTGGCTCTATGTTCGACTAGTTTAGCCTGATTGGCTCTATGTTCGGCTAGTTTAGCCTGATTGGCTCTACGTTCAACTCATTTAGCCAGATTGGCTCTATGTTTAACTCATTTAGCCAGATTGGCTCTATGTTTGGCTAGTTTAGCCAGATTGGCTCTATGTTCGACTAGTTTAGCCTGATTGGCTCTATGTTCGACTCATTTAGCCAGATTGGCTCTACGTTCGACTAGTTTAGACTGGCTGGTTCTGTGAGAAGGAGAGGGAAAGAGAGAGACAGAGTTCAGCTAGATGGGGCTAAACTTTACCATCACACTGATCCAGGAAAACTGCGTTATCATCAGCAAAACATCTTGTGCCTGAAATGTTACCATAGTCAAATATTGGCCCTTCCAGCAATGTCACAATATCCATCCGATTGATCTTAGTCAGGACCTCTGTAAGGGAATCCGCTAAAGTAAGACAGAAACAGACAAACTGGTTAATACACTACATACAGCAATACACAACAGTATTAAAACATTTGAGGACAGAGACCTGAGACAGTTCTGTGTAGAGTAATGACCTGAGACAGTTCTGTGTAGAGTAATGACCTGAGACAGTTCTGTGTAGAGTAATGACCTGAGACAGTTCTGTGTAGAGTAATGACCTGAGACAGTTCTGTGTAGAGTAATGACCTGAGACAGTTCTGTGTAGAGTAATGACCTGAGACAGTTCTGTGTAGAGTAATGACCTGAGACAGTTCTGTGTAGAGTAATGACCTGAGACAGTTCTGTGTAGAGTAATGACCTGAGACAGTTCTGTGTAGAGTAATGACCTGAGACAGTTCTGTGTAGAGTAATGACCTGAGACAGTTCTGTGTAGAGTAATGACCTGAGACAGTTCTGTGTAGAGTAATGACCTGAGACAGTTCTGTGTAGAGTAATGACCTGAGACAGTTCTGTGTAGAGTAATGACCTGAGACAGTTCTCTGTAGAGTAATGACCTGAGACAGTTCTGTGTAGAGTAATGACCTGAGACAGTTCTGTGTAGAGTAATGACCTGAGACAGTTCTGTGTAGAGTAATGACCTGAGACAGTTCTGTGTAGAGTAATGACCTGAGACAGTTCTGTGTAGAGTAATGACCTGAGACAGTTCTCTGTAGAGTAATGACCTGAGACAGTTCTGTGTAGAGTAATGACCTGAGACAGTTCTGTGTAGAGTAATGACCTGAGACAGTTCTGTGTAGAGTAATGACCTGAGACAGTTCTCTGTAGAGTAATGACCTGAGACAGTTCTGTGTAGAGTAATGACCTGAGACAGTTCTGTGTAGAGTAATGACCTGAGACAGTTCTGTGTAGAGTAATGACCTGAGACAGTTCTGTGTAGAGTAATGACCTGAGACAGTTCTGTGTAGAGTAATGACCTGAGACAGTTCTGTGTAGAGTCCTGTGTGGTGTTACTGCTACAGGATTCATCTGTGGTTTCAGTAATGACTAGTTACAAGTCTTCAATTCAGGGAGGAAATGGGATACCTACTTGTGGCATTTTTACCATCTCTGCTAACCCATTTCTTTAAAAGCATGAAACTCTGAGCGGTCAGAGAGTTGGGGTTATCCACGCGGATGTGATTGATCTCATCTACAGAGAAATCCATTTCCCTGGCAAGCTCTGAAACAGAAAAACATTAAATATGGATTAGACTCCTCTCCTCTCCTCTCCTCTCCTCTCCTCTCCTCTCCTCTCCTCTCCTCTCCTCTCCTCTCCTCTCCTCTCCTCATTTCCTTTTCTTTCCTCCCCACCTCTCTTTCCCTCTCCTCAACTCTCCTGCCTTCATTTTCTTTGCTATCCTCTCCTCTCTTTTCCTCTCCTCTCCTCTACTCTCTTTGCCTCTCCTTCCCTCTCCTCAACTCTCCTGCCTTCATTTTCTCTCCTCTCCTCTCCTCTCCTCTCCTCTCCTCTCCTCTCCTCTCTTCATTTCCTTTGCTTTCCTTTCCTCCTCTCTTTCCTCCCCTCCCCCAGACAGACATGTACATAATGCTGCAGTGCAGGAGGGGAGGGGACTCTCCCCCAGACAGACATGTACGTAATGCCGCAGTGCAGGCGGGCGGGGGAGTGCAGGCGGGGAGGGGAGCTGGGCACACTGCCACTCCCTTTCCCTCCTGATAATAATGACAGTAACCTCCAGATGGAACAGATGAAGTCCTACCCAGCTCAGTCATCAACAGGAACAGTATGGCGTCACAATCTCATCTAATGATGTATTCTAGTCGTCTCCAGTCAGTGTGTGGGGTAATGGTGTGTGTGGCTGGTACGTTATGTCACTGCAGTAGAAGAGAGACTGCCATTCTACTGCTGTCCTCCAGGGGGAGCCATGCTACCTGTGTTCTTACCAGTCCAGCTCAGACCCAGGTGATCTGCCACTATGGCCATCCGCAGGTCAGTCCTCTCACAGGGGCTCTGAGGGCCTGGTGGGGGTGGGGGGGCAGACAGCACCATGTTATCATCTCATCACTGTGTATTTAAGATAAACAGAACATACCTTTTTCTGGCCAGATTCTCCTCATCAATTCAGAGGTCTCTGCATAGTAAGATCATAGTAAACGCTCTACATGTTGGAGTACTTGGCTGCACCTTTCCAAATAAGAAGCCAGATAGTAACAGGTAGAATTGTGAGGATCCAATGGCAAGACAAAGGCACATTGACAGTTACAGGAGAAGACTAGTATTTGTTGTTGAGTGGGTGTTAGGTATGTAACCAGCCAGTCTACCAGGCAATCAAACCATCACAGAAACAAAACCACCCCAATTCCCATGTCACTAGCTCTATCGTGTGGAGCTTGGTGTTCAAGGCCAAACGTGTGTCAGAGTGAAATGAAAGTAGACATGCCAGTAACCTGTGTACGCTGGAGGAGACTGGAGCACGGTCACCTGTCTGATACTGCTACTATACTGATACAGACTCAGCTCTACACGGGCCAGAGACTAGTCGTCTGTACGTGCTCTGGTCACTATCATGCTGCATCACCTGGCTCCTAAGTCTGGTTGGACAGTTAATACAGCTCCTAAGTCTTGTTGGACAGTTAATAAAGCTCCTAAGTCTGGATGGACAGTTAAGAAAGTCCCTTTGACTGGTTGGACAGGACACCGAAATGACAACGACAGAATGACAGCTACAGTTAAGTCACATCACAGCCAATCACAACGGCTCATGCACTAAAGATCAACAAGTGTAAAGTTTTACAAACTAGGCTTGGTCTCCATGACAGGGGCCATGTTGGACCCTGCAACCTGACTGCATTCCTTCTCCTGTCCTGCAGCCGGCCTACAGCTCCTCCTCTCTTCCTTCCATCTCCTTCTCCTCTTCTCTCTGCCGGCCTGCTCAACCTCTGCTCTCACGTCTCTACAAGACCTGGATGTAGTACTGGGCCTGGATGTAGTAGTGGACCTGGATGTAGTAGTGGACCTGGATGTAGTAGTGGACCTGGATGTAGTAGTGGACCTGGATGTAGTAGTAGACCTGGATGTAGTAGTGGACCTGGATGTAGTAGTAGACCTGGATGTAGTAGTAAACCTGGATGTAGTAGTAGACCTGGATGTAGTAGTGGACCTGGATGTAGTATTGGACCTGGATGTAGTAGTGGACCTGGATGTAGTATTGGACCTGGATATAGTAGTGGACCTGGATGTAGTAGTAGACCTGGATGTAGTATTGGACCTGGATGTAGTAGTGGACCTGGATGTAGTATTGGACCTGGATGTGGTATTGGACCTGGATGTAGTATTGGACCTGGATGTAGTAGTGGACCTGGATGTAGTAGTGGACCTGGATGTAGTATTGGACCTGGATGTAGTAGTGGACCTGGATGTAGTATTGGACCTGGATGTAGTAGTAGACCTGGATGTAGTAGTGGACCTGGATGTAGTAGTGGACCTGGATGTAGTAGTGGACCTGGATGTAGTACTGGACCTGGATGTAGTAGTAGACCTGGATGTAGTAGTAGACCTGGATGTAGTATTGGACCTGGATGTAGTATTGGACCTGGATGTAGTAGTGGACCTGGATGTAGTATTGGACCTGGATGTAGTAGTGGACCTGGATGTAGTACTGGACCTGGATGTAGTAGTAGACCTGGATGTAGTAGTAGACCTGGATGTAGTAGTGGACCTGGATGTAGTAGTGGACCTGGATGTAGTATTGGACCTGGATGTAGTAGTGGACCTGGATGTAGTATTGGACCTGGATGTAGTAGTGGACCTGGATGTAGTAGTAGACCTGGATGTAGTAGTGGACCTGGATGTAGTAGTGGACCTGGATGTAGTAGTGGACCTGGATGTAGTAGTGGACCTGGATGTAGTAGTGGACCTGGATGTAGTAGTGGACCTGGATGTAGTAGTGGACCTGGATGTAGTATTGGACCTGGATGTAGTATTGGACCTGGATGTAGTATTGGACCTGGATGTAGTAGTGGACCTGGATGTAGTAGTAGACCTGGATGTAGTAGTGGACCTGGATGTAGTATTGGACCTGGATGTAGTATTGGACCTGGATGTAGTAGTGGACCTGGATGTAGTAGTGGACCTGGATGTAGTAGTAGACCTGGATGTAGTATTGGGCCTGGATGTAGTATTGGGCCTGGATGTAGTAGTAAACCTGGATGTAGTAGTAAACCTGGATGTAGTATTGGACCTGGATGTAGTAGTGGACCTGGATGTAGTAGTGGACCTGGATGTAGTAGTAGACCTGGATGTAGTAGTAGACCTGGATGTAGTATTGGACCTGGATGTAGTATTGGACCTGGATGTAGTAGTGGACCTGGATGTAGTAGTGGACCTGGATGTAGTATTGGGCCTGGATGTAGTATTGGGCCTGGATGTAGTAGTAAACCTGGATGTAGTAGTGGACCTGGATGTAGTAGTTAACCTGGATGTAGTAGTGGACCTGGATGTAGTACTAGACCTGGATGTAGTATTGGACCTGGATGCAGTAGTGGACCTGGATGTAGTAGTGGACCTGGATGTAGTAGTGGACCTGGATGCAGTAGTGGACCTGGATGTAGTAGTGGACCTGGATGTAGTATTGGACCTGGATGTAGTATTGGACCTGGATGTAGTATTGGACCTGGATGTAGTATTGGACCTGGATGTAGTAGTGGACCTGGATGTAGTATTGGACCTGGATGTGGTATTGGACCTGGATGTAGTAGTGGACCTGGATGTAGTATTGGACCTGGATGTAGTAGTAGACCTGGATGTAGTATTGGACCTGGATGTAGTAGTAGACCTGGATGTAGTAGTGGACCTGGATGTAGTAGTAGACCTGGATGTAGTAGTGGACCTGGATGTAGTATTGGACCTGGATGTAGTAGTGGACCTGGATGTAGTAGTGGACCTGGATGTGGTATTGGACCTGGATGTAGTAGTAGACCTGGATATAGTAGTGGACCTGGATGTAGTAGTAGACCTGGATGCAGTAGTGGACCTGGATGTAGTAGTGGACCTGGATGTAGTAGTGGACCTGGATGTAGTATTGGACCTGGATGTGGTATTGGACCTGGATGTAGTAGTGGACCTGGATGTAGTATTGGACCTGGATGTAGTAGTAGACCTGGATGTAGTATTGGACCTGGATGTAGTAGTAGACCTGGATGTAGTAGTGGACCTGGATGTAGTAGTAGACCTGGATGTAGTAGTGGACCTGGATGTAGTATTGGACCTGGATGTAGTAGTGGACCTGGATGTAGTAGTGGACCTGGATGTAGTAGTGGACCTGGATGTAGTAGTGGACCTGGATATAGTAGTGGACCTGGATGTAGTAGTAGACCTGGATGTAGTAGTGGAACTGGATGTAGTAGTGGACCTGGATGTAGTAGTGGACCTGGATGTAGTAGTAGACCTGGATGTAGTAGTGGACCTGGATGTAGTAGTGGACCTGGATATAGTAGTGGACCTGGATGTAGTAGTGGACCTGGATGTAGTATTGGACCTGGATGTAGTATTGGACCTGGATAGAGTAGTGGACCTGGATGTGGTATTGGACCTGGATGTAGTATTGGACCTGGATGTAGTATTGGACCTGGATGTAGTAGTGGACCTGGATGTAGTACTGGACCTGGATGTAGTAGTAGACCTGGATGTATTAGTAGACCTGGATGTAGTAGTAGACCTGGATGTAGTAGTGGACCTGGATGTGGTATTGGACCTGGATAGAGTAGTGGACCTGGATGTGGTATTGGACCTGGATGTAGTAGTAGACCTGGATGTAGTACTGGACCTGGATGTAGTAGTAGACCTGGATGTAGTAGTAGACCTGGATGTAGTAGTGGACCTGGATGTAGTAGTAGACCTGGATGTAGTAGTAGACCTGGATGTAGTAGTAGACCTGGATGTAGTAGTGGACCTGAATGTAGTAGTGGACCTGGATGTAGTAGTAGACCTGGATGTAGTAGTAGACCTGGATGTAGTAGTGGACCTGGATGTAGTAGTAGACCTGGATGTAGTAGTAGACCTGGATGTAGTAGTAGACCTGGATGTAGTAGTAGACCTGGATGTAGTAGTGGACCTGGATGTAGTAGTAGACCTGGATGTAGTAGTAGACCTGGATGTAGTAGTGGACCTGGATGTAGTATTGGACCTGGATGTAGTATTGGACCTGGATGTAGTAGTAGACCTGGATGTGGTATTGGACCTGGATGTAGTACTGGACCTGGATGTAGTAGTAGACCTGGATGTAGTAGTAGACCTGGATGTAGTAGTGGACCTGGATGTAGTAGTGGACCTGGATGTAGTAGTGGACCTGGATGTAGTAGTAGACCTGGATGTAGTAGTGGACCTGGATGTAGTAGTGGACCTGGATATAGTAGTGGACCTGGATGTAGTAGTAGACCTGGATGTAGTATTGGACCTGGATGTAGTAGTAGACCTGGATGTAGTATTGGACCTGGATGTAGTAGTGGAACTGGATGTAGTATTGGACCTGGATGTAGTATTGGACCTGGATGTAGTAGTGGACCTGGATGTGGTATTGGACCTGGATGTGGTATTGGACCTGGATGTAGTATTGGGCCTGGATGTAGTAGTGGACCTGGATGTAGTAGTGGACCTGGATGTAGTATTGGACCTGGATGTAGTAGTACATCTGGATGTAGTATTGGACCTGGATGTAGTAGTGGACCTGGATGTAGTAGTGGGCCTGGATGTAGTAGTAGACCTGGATGTAGTAGTGGACCTGGATGTAGTAGTGGACCTGGATGTAGTAGTGGACCTGGATGTAGTAGTGGGCCTGGATGTAGTAGTAGACCTGGATGTAGTAGTGGACCTGGATGTAGTAGTAGACCTGGATGTAGTAGTAGACCTGGATGTAGTAGTGGACCTGGATGTAGTAGTGGACCTGGATGTAGTATTGGACCTGGATGTAGTAGTAGACCTGGATGTAGTAGTGGACCTGGATGTAGTAGTGGACCTGGATGTAGTAGTAGACCTGGATGTAGTAGTGGACCTGGATGTAGTAGTGGACCTGGATGTAGTAGTGGACCTGGATGTAGTAGTAGACCTGGATGTAGTAGTGGACCTGGATGTAGTAGTGGACCTGGATGTAGTATTGGACCTGGATGTAGTAGTGGACCTGGATGTAGTAGTGGACCTGGATGTAGTAGTGAACCTGGATGTAGTAGTGGACCTGGATGTAGTAGTGGACCTGGATGTAGTATTGGACCTGGATGTAGTATTGGACCTGGATGTAGTAGTGGACCTGGATGTAGTAGTGGACCTGGATGTAGTAGTGGACCTGGATGTAGTAGTGGACCTGGATGTAGTAGTGGACCTGGATGTAGTATTGGACCTGGATGTAGTATTGGACCTGGATGTAGTAGTGGACCTGGATGTAGTAGTGGACCTGGATGTAGTAGTGGACCTGGATGTAGTAGTAGACCTGGATGTAGTAGTACATCTGGATGTAGTATTGGACCTGGATGTAGTAGTAGACCTGGAGGTAGTAGTTAACCTGGATGTAGTAGTAAATCTGGATGTAGGAGTGGACCTGGATGTAGTAGTGGACCTGGATGTAGTATTGGACCTGGATGTAGTAGTAGACCTGGATGTAGTAGTAGACCTGGATGTAGTATTGGACCTGGATGTAGTAGTAGACCTGGATGTAATAGTGGACCTGGATGTAGTATTGGACCTGGATGTAGTAGTGGACCTGGATATAGTAGTGGACCTGGATGTAGTAGTAGACCTGGATGTAGTAGTAGACCTGGATGTAGTATTGGACCTGGATGTAGTAGTAAATATGGATGTAGTAGTGGACCTGGATGTAGTAGTGGACCTGGATATAGTAGTGGACCTGGATGTAGTAGTAGACCTGGATGTAGTATTGGACCTGGATGTAGTAGTAAATATGGATGTAGTAGTAGACCTGGATTTAGTAGTGGACCTGGATGTAGTATTGGACCTGGATGTAGTAGTGGACCTGGATGTAGTAGTGGACCTGGATGTAGTATTGGACCTGGATGTAGTAGTGGACCTGGATGTAGTAGTGGACCTGGATGTAGTAGTAGACCTGGATGTAGTATTGGACCTGGATGTAGTAGTAAATATGGATGTAGTAGTGGACCTGGATGTAGTAGTGGACCTGGATATAGTAGTGGACCTGGATGTAGTAGTAAATATGGATGTAGTAGTGGACCTGGATGTAGTAGTGGACCTGGATATAGTAGTGGACCTGGATGTAGTAGTAGACCTGGATGTAGTATTGGACCTGGATGTAGTAGTAAATATGGATGTAGTAGTGGACCTGGATGTAGTAGTGGACCTGGATGTAGTAGTGGACCTGGATGTAGTATTGGACCTGGATGTAGTAGTGGACCTGGATGTAGTAGTGGACCTGGATGTAGTATTGGACCTGGATGTAGTAGTGGACCTGGATGTAGTAGTGGACCTGGATGTAGTATTGGACCTGGATGTAGTAGTGGACCTGGATGTAGTAGTGGACCTGGATGTAGTAGTGGACCTGGATGTAGTAGTAGACCTGGATGTAGTAGTAGACCTGGATGTAGTATTGGACCTGGATGTAGTATTGGACCTGGATGTAGTAGTGGACCTGGATGTAGTAGTAGACCTGGATGTAGTATTGGACCTGGATGTAGTAGTAGACCTGGATGTAGTATTGGACCTGGATGTAGTAGTGGACCTGGATGTAGTATTGGACCTGGATGTAGTATTGGACCTGGATGTAGTAGTGGACCTGGATGTGGTATTGGACCTGGATGTGGTATTGGACCTGGATGTAGTATTGGGCCTGGATGTAGTAGTGGACCTGGATGTAGTAGTGGACCTGGATGTAGTATTGGACCTGGATGTAGTAGTACATCTGGATGTAGTATTGGACCTGGATGTAGTAGTGGACCTGGATGTAGTAGTGGGCCTGGATGTAGTAGTAGACCTGGATGTAGTAGTGGACCTGGATGTAGTAGTGGACCTGGATGTAGTAGTGGACCTGGATGTAGTAGTGGGCCTGGATGTAGTAGTAGACCTGGATGTAGTAGTGGACCTGGATGTAGTAGTAGACCTGGATGTAGTATTGGACCTGGATGTAGTAGTGGACCTGGATGTAGTAGTAGACCTGGATGTAGTATTGGACCTGGATGTAGTAGTAGACCTGGATGTAGTATTGGACCTGGATGTAGTAGTGGACCTGGATGTAGTATTGGACCTGGATGTAGTATTGGACCTGGATGTAGTAGTGGACCTGGATGTGGTATTGGACCTGGATGTGGTATTGGACCTGGATGTAGTATTGGGCCTGGATGTAGTAGTGGACCTGGATGTAGTAGTGGACCTGGATGTAGTATTGGACCTGGATGTAGTAGTACATCTGGATGTAGTATTGGACCTGGATGTAGTAGTGGACCTGGATGTAGTAGTGGGCCTGGATGTAGTAGTAGACCTGGATGTAGTAGTGGACCTGGATGTAGTAGTGGACCTGGATGTAGTAGTGGACCTGGATGTAGTAGTGGGCCTGGATGTAGTAGTAGACCTGGATGTAGTAGTGGACCTGGATGTAGTAGTAGACCTGGATGTAGTAGTAGACCTGGATGTAGTAGTGGACCTGGATGTAGTAGTGGACCTGGATGTAGTATTGGACCTGGATGTAGTAGTAGACCTGGATGTAGTAGTGGACCTGGATGTAGTAGTGGACCTGGATGTAGTAGTAGACCTGGATGTAGTAGTGGACCTGGATGTAGTAGTGGACCTGGATGTAGTAGTGGACCTCGATGTAGTAGTAGACCTGGATGTAGTAGTGGACCTGGCTGTAGTAGTGGACCTGGATGTAGTATTGGACCTGGATGTAGTAGTGGACCTGGATGTAGTAGTGGACCTGGATGTAGTAGTGAACCTGGATGTAGTAGTGGACCTGGATGTAGTAGTGGACCTGGATGTAGTATTGGACCTGGATGTAGTATTGGACCTGGATGTAGTAGTGGACCTGGATGTAGTAGTGGACCTGGATGTAGTAGTGGACCTGGATGTAGTAGTGGACCTGGATGTAGTAGTGGACCTGGATGTAGTATTGGACCTGGATGTAGTATTGGACCTGGATGTAGTAGTGGACCTGGATGTAGTAGTGGACCTGGATGTAGTAGTGGACCTGGATGTAGTAGTAGACCTGGATGTAGTAGTACATCTGGATGTAGTATTGGACCTGGATGTAGTAGTAGACCTGGAGGTAGTAGTTAACCTGGATGTAGTAGTAAATCTGGATGTAGGAGTGGACCTGGATGTAGTAGTGGACCTGGATGTAGTATTGGACCTGGATGTAGTAGTAGACCTGGATGTAGTAGTAGACCTGGATGTAGTATTGGACCTGGATGTAGTATTGGACCTGGATGTAGTAGTGGACCTGGATATAGTAGTGGACCTGGATGTAGTAGTAGACCTGGATGTAGTAGTAGACCTGGATGTAGTATTGGACCTGGATGTAGTAGTAAATATGGATGTAGTAGTGGACCTGGATGTAGTAGTGGACCTGGATATAGTAGTGGACCTGGATGTAGTAGTAGACCTGGATGTAGTATTGGACCTGGATGTAGTAGTAAATATGGATGTAGTAGTAGACCTGGATGTAGTAGTGGACCTGGATGTAGTATTGGACCTGGATGTAGTAGTGGACCTGGATGTAGTATTGGACCTGGATGTAGTAGTGGACCTGGATGTAGTAGTGGACCTGGATGTAGTAGTAGACCTGGATGTAGTATTGGACCTGGATGTAGTAGTAAATATGGATGTAGTAGTGGACCTGGATGTAGTAGTGGACCTGGATATAGTAGTGGACCTGGATGTAGTAGTAAATATGGATGTAGTAGTGGACCTGGATGTAGTAGTGGACCTGGATATAGTAGTGGACCTGGATGTAGTAGTAGACCTGGATGTAGTATTGGACCTGGATGTAGTAGTAAATATGGATGTAGTAGTGGACCTGGATGTAGTAGTGGACCTGGATGTAGTAGTGGACCTGGATGTAGTATTGGACCTGGATGTAGTAGTGGACCTGGATGTAGTAGTGGACCTGGATGTAGTATTGGACCTGGATGTAGTAGTGGACCTGGATGTAGTAGTGGACCTGGATGTAGTATTGGACCTGGATGTAGTAGTGGACCTGGATGTAGTAGTGGACCTGGATGTAGTAGTGGACCTGGATGTAGTAGTAGACCTGGATGTAGTAGTAGACCTGGATGTAGTATTGGACCTGGATGTAGTATTGGACCTGGATGTAGTATTGGGCCTGGATGTAGTATTGGACCTGGATGTAGTATTGGACCTGGATGTAGTATTGGACCTGGATGTAGTAGTGGACCTGGATGTAGTAGTGGACCTGGATGTAGTATTGGACCTGGATGTAGTAGTGGACCTGGATGTAGTAGTACATCTTGATGTAGTATTGGACCTGGATGTAGTAGTAGACCTGGATGTACTACTGGACCTGGATGTAGTAGTAGACCTGGATGTAGTAGTGGACCTGGATGTAGTAGTGGACCTGGATGTAGTATTGGACCTGGATGTAGTAGTGGACCTGGATGTAGTAGTAGACCTGGATGTAGTAGTGGACCTGGATGTAGTAGTGGACCTGGATGTAGTATTGGACCTGGATGTAGTAGTAGACCTGGATGTAGTATTGGGCCTGGATGTAGTAGTAGACCTGGATGTAGTAGTGGACCTGGATGTAGTAGTGGACCTGGATGTAGTAGTGGACCTGGATGTAGTATTGGACCTGGATGTAGTAGTGGACCTGGATGTAGTAGTAGACCTGGATGTAGTAGTGGACCTGGATGTAGTATTGGACCTGGATGTAGTAGTGGACCTGGATGTAGTAGTAGACCTGGATGTAGTAGTGGACCTGGATGTAGTAGTAGACCTGGATGTACTACTGGACCTGGATGTAGTAGTAGACCTGGATGTATTGAAGGAGGAGCGCTGAGAGTCTTCTGATATTGATGTGATGTCTTCAGTACCCGTTAATTTGGCCTAAATCTTTTCCTCTTCATTGGCAACGTGGTCCACACTATCTACTGTCTAGCTACTTACAGATGTAGTTTCCCACTGAAGCATGTTGTGTTCTGTCCTGCTATCTTGTTATCTGATCTGCTGCTAGAGGCTACACCTGACCTGTTGTTATCGGATCTGCTGCTAGAGGCTACACCTGACCTGTTGTTATCTGATCTGCAGCTAGAGGCTCCACCTGACCTGTTGTTATCTGATCTGCTGCTAGAGGCTACACCTGACCTGTTGTTATCTGATCTGCTGCTAGAGGCTACACCTGACCTGTTGTTATCTGATCTGCTGCTAGAGGCTACACCTGACCTGTTGTTATCTGATCTGCTGCTAGAGGCTACACCTGACCTGTTGTTATCTGATCTGCTGCTAGAGGCTACACCTGACCTGTTGTTATCTGATCTGCTGCTAGAGGCTACACCTGACCTGTTGTTATCTGATCTGCTGCTAGAGGCTACACCTGACCTGTTGTTATCTGATCTGCTGCTAGAGGCTACACCTGACCTGTTGTTATCTGATCTGCTGCTAGAGGTTACACCTGACCTGTTGTTATCTGATCTGCTGCTAGAGGTTACACCTGACCTGTTGTTATCTGATCTGCTGCTAGAGGCTACACCTGACCTGTTGTTATCTGATCTGCTGCTAGAGGCTACACCTGACCTGTTGTTATCTGATCTGCTGCTAGAGGCCACACCTGACCTGTTGTTATCTGATCTGCTGCTAGAGGCCACACCTGACCTGTTGTTATCTGATCTGCCGCTAGAGGTTACACCTGACCTGTTGTTATCTGATCTGCCGCTAGAGGCTACACCTGACCTGTTGTTATCTGATCTGCTGCTAGAGGTTACACCTGACCTGTTGTTATCTGATCTGCTGCTAGAGGCTACACCTGACCTGTTGTTATCTGATCTGCTGCTAGAGGTTACACCTGACCTGTTGTTATCTGATCTGCTGCTAGAGGCTACACCTGACCTGTTGTTATCTGATCTGCTGCTAGAGGCTACACCTGACCTGTTGTTATCTGATCTGCTGCTAGAGGTTACACCTGACCTGTTGTTATCTGATCTGCTGCTAGAGGCTACACCTGACCTGTTGTTATCTGATCTGCTGCTAGAGACTACACCTGACCTGTTGTTATCTGATCTGCTGCTAGAGGCTACACCTGACCTGTTGTTATCTGATCTGCTGCTAGAGACTACACCTGACCTGTTGTTATCTGATCTGCTGCTAGAGGCTACACCTGACCTGTTGTTATCTGATCTGCCGCTAGAGGTTACACCTGACCTGTTGTTATCTGATCTGCTGCTAGAGGCTACACCTGACCTGTTGTTATCTGATCTGCTGCTAGAGGCTACACCTGACCTGTTGTTATCTGATCTGCTGCTAGAGGCTACACCTGACCTGTTGTTATCTGATCTGCTGCTAGAGGCTACACCTGACCTGTTGTTATCTGATCTGCTGCTAGAGGCTACACCTGACCTGTTGTTATCTGATCTGCTGCTAGAGGCTACACCTGACCTGTTGTTATCTGATCTGCTGCTAGAGGCTACACCTGACCTGTTGTTATCTGATCTGCTGCTAGAGGCTACACCTGACCTGATGTTATCTGATCTGCTGCTAGAGGCTACACCTGACCTGTTGTTATCTGATCTGCTGCTAGAGGCTACACCTGACCTGTTGTTATCTGATCTGCTGCTAGAGGCTACACCTGACCTGTTGTTATCTGATCTGCTGCTAGAGGCTACACCTGACCTGTTGTTATCTGATCTGCTGCTAGAGGCTACACCTGACCTGTTGTTATCTGATCTGCTGCTAGAGGTTACACCTGACCTGTTGTTATCTGATCTGCTGCTAGAGGCTACACCTGACCTATTGTTATCTGATCTGCTGCTAGAGGTTACACCTGACCTGTTGTTATCTGATCTGCTGCTAGAGGTTACACCTGACCTGTTGTTATCTGATCTGCTGCTAGAGGCCACACCTGACCTGTTGTTATCTGATCTGCTGCTAGAGGCTACACCTGACCTGTTGTTATCTGATCTGCTGCTAGAGGCTACACCTGACCTGTTGTTATCTGATCTGCTGCTAGAGGCTACACCTGACCTGTTGTTATCTGATCTGCTGCTTGAGGCTACACGTGACCTGATGTTATCTGATCTGCTGCTAGAGACTACACCTGACCTGTTGTTATCTGATCTGCTGCTAGAGGCTACACCTGACCTGTTGTTATCTGATCTGCTGCTAGAGGCTACACCTGACCTGTTGTTATCTGATCTGCTGCTAGAGGTTACACCTGACCTGTTGTTATCTGATCTGCTGCTAGAGGCTACACCTGACCTGTTGTTATCTGATCTGCTGCTAGAGGCTACACCTGACCTGTTGTTATCTGATCTGCTGCTAGAGGCCACACCTGACCTGTTGTTATCTGATCTGCCGCTAGAGGCTACACCTGACCTGTTGTTATCTGATCTGCCGCTAGAGGCTACACCTGACCTGTTGTTATCTGATCTGCTGCTAGAGGTTACACCTGACCTGTTGTTATCTGATCTGCTGCTAGAGGCTACACCTGACCTGTTGTTATCTGATCTGCTGCTAGAGGTTACACCTGACCTGTTGTTATCTGATCTGCTGCTAGAGGCTACACCTGACCTGTTGTTATCTGATCTGCTGCTAGAGGCTACACCTGACCTGTTGTTATCTGATCTGCTGCTAGAGACTACACCTGACCTGTTGTTATCTGATCTGCTGCTAGAGGCTACACCTGACCTGTTGTTATCTGATCTGCTGCTAGAGACTACACCTGACCTGTTGTTATCTGATCTGCTGCTAGAGGCTACACCTGACCTGTTGTTATCTGATCTGCTGCTAGAGACTACACCTGACCTGTTGTTATCTGATCTGCTGCTAGAGGCTACACCTGACCTGTTGTTATCTGATCTGCTACTAGAGGTTACACCTGACCTGTTGTTATCTGATCTGCCGCTAGAGGTTACACCTGACCTATTGTTATCTGATCTGCTGCTAGAGACTACACCTGACCTGTTGTTATCTGATCTGCTGCTAGAGGCTACACCTGACCTGTTGTTATCTGATCTGCTGCTAGAGGTTACACCTGACCTGTTGTTATCTGATCTGCTGCTAGAGGCTACACCTGACCTGTTGTTATCTGATCTGCTGCTAGAGGTTAGGCTGCCTCCACCCTGTTCTCCTCCAGTCTCCTGAAGGCTGCCTCCACCCTGTTCTCCTCCAGTCTGCTGAAGGCTGCCTCCACCCTGTTCTCCTCCAGTCTCCTGAAGGCTGCCTCCACCCTGTTCTCCTCCAGAATGCTGAAGGCTGCCTCCACCCTGTTCTCATCCAGTCTCCTGAAGGCTGCCTCCACCCTGTTCTCCTCCAGTCTGCTGAAGGCTGCCTCCACCCTGTTCTCCTCCAGTCTGCTGAAGGCTGCCTCCACCCTGTTCTCCTCCAGTCTCCTGAAGGCTGCCTCCACCCTGTTCTCCTCCAGTCTGCTGAAGGCTGCCTCCACCCTGTTCCCCTCTAGTCTGCTGAAGGCTGCCTCCACCCTGTTCTCATCCAGTCTGCTGAAGGCTGCCTCCACCCTGTTCGGCATTGTTATGCTCTGAATGCCAGGGTCTGGTGTGGTGCTCTGAATGGTACTGCCAGGGGCTGGTGTGGTGCTCTGAATGGTACTGCCAGGGGCTGGTGTGGTGCTCTGAATGGTACTGCCAGGGTCTGGTGTGGTGCTCTGAATGGTAATGCCAGGGTCTGGTGTGGTGCTCTGAATGGTACTGCCAGGGGCTGGTGTGGTGCTCTGAATGGTACTGCCAGGGGCTGGTGTGGTGCTCTGAATGGTAATGCCAGGGTCTGGTGTGGTGCTCTGAATGGTAATGCCAGGGTCTGGTGTGGTGCTCTGAATGGTACTTCCAGGGTCTGGTGTGGTGCTCTGAATGGTACTGCCAGGGGCTGGTGTGGTGCTCTGAATGGTAATGCCAGGGGCTGGTGTGGTGCTCTGAATGGTACTGCCAGGGTCTGGTGTGGTGCTCTGAATGGTACTTCCAGGGTCTGGTGTGGTGCTCTGAATGGTACTGCCAGGGGCTGGTGTGGTGCTCTGAATGGTACTTCCAGGGTCTGGTGTGGTGCTCTGAAAGGTACTGCCAGGGTCTGGTGTGGTGCTCTGAATGGTACTGCCAGGGTCTGGTGTGGTGCTCTGAATGGTAATGCCAGGGGCAGTGGTCTGAAAGATAGTCAGGGGCTTGATATTCTGGAGGGGCCTCTACCCAGTCAGGGACTGGTCTAACAGGGGCTTCTATAGGGGCCTCTACCCAGTCAGGGGCTGGTCTAACAGGGGCCTCATTAGAGGCCTCTACCCAGTCAGGGGCTGGTCTAACAGGGGCCTCATTAGAGGCCTCTACCCAGTCAGGGGCTGATCTAACAGGGGCTTCTATAGGGGCCTCTACCCAGTCAGGGGCTGGTCTAACAGGGGCCTCATTAGAGGCCTCTACCCAGTCAGGGGCTGATCTAACAGGGGCTTCTATAGGGGCCTCTACCCAGTCAGGGGCTGGTCTAACAGGGGCCTCATTAGAGGCCTCTACCCAGTCAGGGGCTGATCTAACAGGGGCTTCTATAGGGGCCTCTACCCAGTCAGGGGCTGGTCTAACAGGGGCTTCTATAGGGGCCTCTACCCAGTCAGGGGCTGGTCTAACAGGGGTCTCATTAGAGGCCTCTACCCAGTCAGGGGCTGATCTAACAGGGGCTTCTATAGGGGCCTCTACCCAGTCAGGGGCTGGTCTAACAGGGGCCTCATTAGAGGCCTCTACCCAGTCAGGGGCTGGTCTAACAGGGGCCTCATTAGAGGCCTCTACCCAGTCAGGGGCTGATCTAACAGGGGCTTCTATAGGGGCCTCTACCCAGTCAGGGGCTGATCTAACAGGGGCCTCATTAGAGGCCTTTACCGTAGTCTGTGACATGATTACACCTGACCTTCTGACCTAGTCCCTTACGCCCCCTGACAACCCTTCAGAGTTATGCTCACCAATCTGAAAAAACTGCAGTCTTTCTTCAACAATATCCCGCTTGCTCATGTCAATCGCACCACTGCGAGTCATCTCAAACATCTTCCCTTCATGGAAGGGGAATGGGTTTGGCTCGCTAGTCGGCGTGGTGCTATCATCGGTCGGGGTTCTGGCAGGGGTCGTGTCTGGGGTCGTGGCCTGTGACCTGTCGTCTGCTGCCAGCCCAAACGGCTTCGGCTCGTCGTCTTTGGCGTCAACCACTTCATTGTCTCCTCCTATACTGGACCAGGGGTCAAAGTCCAGCCCTTTAGTAGCAACAGTTTTAAACGGAGAGTCAAACGCCTCCTCTAGCTTGTAACTAAAGTAGGTATCAGAAAAGCCATCGTTGTCCTTCTGGTCCTGAGAGCTGGCCCCATCTGTTTTGATGTCAACTGGATCACTTTTAGCTTGAGCCTTTTTGCATTCCTCCTCCGGGGTTTTTTCCTCTTCAATGGCCTCTAGTTTGGTCTGACTGAAGGAGCGATCGCAGGACCGGAGCACGCTGTCTGAGGTCCACACGTCCTTCCTGCTGTCCGGCAGGCTGAAGGGTTTAGTGTCCATCTCACACAGACCATCATCCTCATCCTGCATGTCATACCCATCCAGGGAGTCGATCTCAGTAGCGTCAGTGTCATGAGAGAACTCTGCCGTCGTGGCGATAGAACAGTCTGTTATGGACTGGTCATTTCCATTCTGTTCAGAGTCGTACTCCTCTGTTTTACCAGCTTCACATGTTCCATTAGTTCTGTTAGTTCCTGGCTCTTTGTTGTTTCTGTTTTTATCCTGTTTTGGGGATTTGGACCCATTCTTGATCTCCTGCTCCTGCTCCTCTGAGATCTTAAAGGTGTATTTCTTAAAGGAGATGGGCTGGAAGACGGACTCATCGTCACTAGAGTCACTGTCGTCAGCCCCGGGGGGGACCGGGGAGGGGGGCTGGACTCTGATGATGGGCTCCGTGAGGAGGTGTTTATCATGCTCTTCCTGGAGGTTGACCTCCATCATCTCCGCCTCAGAGGAACCACATGATCCCGTCTTCTTCTTCTTCTCAGGGCTGGACTGCTCAGAGTCCAGGGGAGGCGGAGGGGGGAACTGGATGTATGCTACTCCTTTGTCTTTAGGTGTCTGTCCGGCCTGGTGGTTTCCATTCTTAAGGTCAGCTGCTGTGACATTAGGTGTCTCTGGTCTGAAGTCCTTGAAGGAAAATACCTGGCCCTGCTCCTCCTCTGAGGAGTCCTCAGAGACCTCTGGGATAGGGCTAGGCTGGAAGGGAGTGAAGCCCAGGATGGAGTCTGGTGTTCTGGAGGTGAGGTCATAGCTGATCTCCTCTGAGCTAGGGGTCTCCGGGGTGAGGGGACTCTTCCCTGAGCTGTCTATGAAAGATACCTGCTCTAGCGTGTCATCGTCAGGACTGGCCTGAGGCGAAGAGGGCTGTTTCTGTTTGTACAGTACTCCTCCTCTGCCCTCTCTCTCTCCCTGCCTACCCACCTGGACACTCACATAGACAGGTAATGTTTTGATGCCTTTGAAGTTTTCTCTGGTGGTGGTTTTCTCTGGTGCTAATCTCTCTTGTATTTCTCTTGTGCAAGTGTCACGCACATTGTTCAAGTTAGAATCTTTTGGTGCATTATCTAATATTTCAAGAGATGTGTCTGTTAGTTCTTCTGTCTTTGTAGGGCTTGTTACTGGGCTGACCTGCATTCTGTTCTTATTTAGTATGGGGATTTGGGATGTCTTTTCAGATGGCTTAGTTACTGTGTCTTGTTTTGCTTTCTCTGACTGGTCGCTGTCTGAGTGACTAGACACAGACCTGACTGGGATCTGGGACTCTGTCTTTCTTCTAAGATTCTTGTTTTGTGCATCCCCATGGTCTTTAGACACAGGCTCAGAATGAGCAACCCTATTGGTTGTGGGACTTGATGCAACATGTTTGGAAGGAGAATCCCTCATAGAAACGTGTTCTTTTTCAACTTCCCCACCGTTCTCCTTGGGTGTGTCATGTGTAGGACTATGTGATGGTGGTCCCTTTACACCCTTACTGATCCCAATGGCCTGACTCTCCTGGCTCAATGGGCTTGTTTTCTCTGATTCTTTATCAGTCTGACCTGTTAGGTGTTTTTGGGCTGTGGTGTATGGTAGGTTCTTATTAGTCAGTTTGTCTCCTGACTGTTTTGGGGCAGCTGATGAGACAACTGACTTACTGCTATTGGAGGCAGGTCCTTTGAGTTTCTCTGGAATCTTTTTAAAAGGACTTCCTTCCTCTGTGGCCTCAGACCCTTTAGTTGTCTTTCCTCCAGTGAACAGTTGATTGACTGGCAGCTTGTTCTCCTGCAGCCTGCTGACTGGGGGTGTGGACTGTACTAGCTGAGGACTACTGTTATCTTGGTTCTGAGCCTCTGATTCAAACTTCATCCTAACAGAGCTCACTCTAGAGAAGGAGGCTTTAACCCCGGTTGGCTCAGACCGTTCCTCCGCCTTTGTCTGCTGTTTGGATGTATCCTCACTGAAGCGGGAGAGAACAGCTCTCTCTGGACTGTTGGGTAGACTAGAGGTCTTCCTCTCAGTCGTACTACTGAACAGTTTGTTCCCCCTTCCCTTGCCCCACTCCTCCCCCTCTGGCCTGGCTTTCTGCTGTGTTTTCTCCGGGCTATTACAGGTGGAGCTGGGCCCAGACCTGGTCTCCCTGGGGTCTCTCTTTGGAGGCTTTTTCTCCGGGGATTGCAGCTCGTCGTTCAGTTTCTCAGTTTTGTCACGGAAAAACTGAGAGACCTCGCTTAGTTTCTCCTCAGCTTCCTTGACAGTTTGATCCACGCGGTCCTCGTAGATGAGCTTCTCTCTGTTCCTGTCCAGCTTGTCCTCGGTGAAACGCATCCACACTGCATGTTTTGGGCTGCCTGGCTCTGTGGTGTAATGCAACACTGTCACTTTGTCAAACTTGTCATCCTTATGAGAACATTTACCTGACTTAGAGGATGTATCCTTTGATGACTTGAAAGTGAACTCTCTCCTGGGCAGGGCCTCTTTCTCACCGTAATCGCTCTCTGCCCCATGCGACTCTGAGGTCATTTGGTGTGTTTGGTCAGCCATAGAGTCCTCTGTATCAGAGTGGGATATGTCTAGCTTCTCAGAACGGAGCATCTTCTCAGCGAACCTGTAAGACTCTCCCCTGAGTTCAGAGAGCTCGTCATCGTGATACTCTACAGAGTGCTGGCTGAGCAGTTTGAGAGCTTTGTAGGAGTCATCGGCCATGAGCTGAGCGGAGCTGGGCCGGCTGTCATTGGCAGTAAGCTCCTCACCTTCCTGCTGCGCCTCGTCGTAATCAGGCAGTTCTTGGATTCTGTCTCCTTTATAGAAATAAGAGTCTGGAATCTTCTTGGTCTCCCTGATAATCACCTCAGTTGGTTGGAATGTGTTTCCCTCTTTTTCTATGTGAACCTCCATTATTCTTTTGGCTTTAGTGTCATTATCAATGAACCTGGGGGTGAGTTCATCCCCTTTGACAGAGTCCTGGCCAGCCTTGTGCTCAAACAGTCCAGCTAGTTCTTTGGAGGGGTCCCTTCCGGACTGGAATGCTTTCATGATGTCTCTGACTGACATGGTCTCCTCGATCCTCTCCGAGCCGTCTTTCAGCTGCGGCTTGTGGTAAACCATGCGCGTCGTGGTGGTGATGTGGGTCTCCTCTTTGAGCCTCATGGTCTTGCTAACGACAGAGTCAGAGTCGTCAGACACTTTGATCTGGAATGATTTGACTTTGTCTTTGATGGAGGCGGCGGAGGCCTCTGGTTCAATGCAGGCCGGCGATGCTGAGGCTGCCTCCTCCATCTGCACCTCACAGGGTTCGTCTGGGTGCTCGTAGCTCCTGATATGGACCACCTCGGTCCTAGTCTCGGTGATGCAGGGGGGGATGGGGTCAGTGAAGGGGGGTTTGGGCCCGGTGCTCTCTGCACTTTGGGGGGCTGAAGGAGTCTTTTCACTCCTGGTTTCAAAGCCGCTGTCTGACAGAGGGCTCTTATCCAGCTCATGAGATAAGTCCTCTGGTGACTCCAATATGGCGTCAGGTCCATAATATGACTCTGCTAGTTTACATAAGTCTTTCTCAGAGGCAGAGGTACGCATGCCTGGGGGAGGCATCTTGAGTTTTTTTAGTTTCTGTTTGTCCTCCCCTTCCCTTTTTGCCTCCTCATATCTGCTCTTCATCTCGGCCATCTTAGAAAGAGAACTAGCACCTATCTCATTGGCCAGGTAGTCAACAACCTTGGCTAAATTCAACTCTTTACTGGGCATAGACTGGGGCCTAAAGGAGAGTGTGTTAGCGTCAAACGGAGGGTGAAAGAATTCCTTAGCACTTTGCTGGGCTTCCTCTAACTCATCTTTAGAGAACTCCTCCCACTCCTCCTCGGAGGGCTTCCCTCTACAGGCTTGACTATCACTCACCACATCCTTGGTCAGTATCTCACTGACTTTAACTAGATCCTCCTTCACTTTCTCTACTATGGTGAAGGGCTCCTCATCCTCCATCTTAGGCTCTTTAGGGGTCTGAGACTGAACGTTCCTGGCTGTTCTGGGGTCAGTCTGCAAGATGGCTGTCATCCTGATCAGGTCCTCCTTCATATCGGCCACGTCTTTCAGGATGTCCTGATTGGAGGATAGGGAGGAGGGTGGGGTTAGAGTGAGCCCTGGAGGGGTGATGTAAGGAGGGGACTTCACTGCCGTCTTTGACCTGCGAGAGTCTGCAGGCGACATCTTCAGCGACCCAGGCCCTTTTTTCATTTGGGACTCGTTCGCAACACTGAGAAAAGAGTATACAGGTACCGTCATTGTATTGGATGTTGCTGAGGTGGTGGAAGAGGTTTGAGACCTCGTAGAGCCGTAGACTGAAGTTGAGGTGTTAGATCTACGTGAGGACACTGATTTGAGTGTTCCGTACCCTGAAGAGTTAAATGTCCTTTCAGCCTCATTTATAGCTGCACTGACACTGGAAGTGGCGGCGTGAGTGGTGGTCTGTATCCTCTCCTGCAGACTGCTAGACCTATCAGAGAGCAAACAGGAGCAGGGGGAGGAGGGAGACGGGGAGGAGGACTGAGAAGAAGAGGCGTACTTCATGGGAGAAACTAATCCATTCACCATAGCAGAGGCTTCTGAGGAGTGGGCTGGTGAGGACAGAGAGGGGAGGGGCTTCCCCTTAGAGGCTTCTGAGGAGTGGGCTGGTGAGGACAGAGAGGGGAGGGGCTTCCCCTTAGACGTAGCTGAAGTAATGGACAGACCAGCGATGGTTCTGACAGGGGAGGAGGTTGAGGAGGACAGGCCAGCGATGGTTCTGACAGGGGAGGAGGATGAAGAGGACAGGCCAGCGATGGTTCTGACAGGGGAGGAGGATGAGGAGGACAGACCAGCGATGGTTCTGACAGGGGAGGAGGATGAAGACGACAGGACTGATTTGAAGGGTAAATTAGAGGCTGGGGTGGTCCTGGAAGAAAATGGGGTGGATAGTCCTTTAATGAAGACAGGATCTGCTCCAGGTTTAGAGGAAGAGGACACCAGACTGGCAGAGACCTGGACCGGGTACTGGGCCTGCTGTACAACAGTCTTAATAGGGGAGGCCATAGTTCTATAGGATCTGACAGGTAAAGAAGCTATGTCGCCAGAGGACTTGACTGAATGTGACGGTGAGGCTCCGAGGGTGGATTTGATTGGCGATGCGGAGGAGAGCAACCAGGCAGACTTTAGTGGCGATGCAGATGGTGTGTCGGACGGTGAGCCGGAGAGGGAGCCCAGTCCACACCTTGCTTGGACAGTGTTGGGAAGAGGCGCAGCCGACCATGCCTGGTAAGATCTTGTTGAAAAGACAGGTTTGTGAGTGTAACCAGCAGGCAGTGTTCTTCCTGTGCTTCGCTCAACTGTCTCTTTAAATAAGCAAAATGAAATCCAACAGAAAATCAACAGAAAATGGTTGAAAAAACAGAGAGACCAGAGGGGAAAACACGTGTCAGTGGACGCTTCTATTATCAAGGGAGGAAGAACAATACTTTGATGAAGAGTTGAAATGGGAATGATGGAGCCGTACAGGAAATCTGATCCACTGTGATCCATGGTTACGACAACGTTACACAGCAAGATGGAAAAGAAGCCCAGTGAAGCACATACAGCAAAACAACCACTGAGACCATAACAACTAAACATAACCATGACAACAAGACATAAACATGACAACAAGACATAAACATGACAACAAGACATAACCATGACAACAAGACATACACATGACAACAAGACATACACATGACAACAAGACATAAACACGACAACAAGACATAAACACGACAACAAGACATAAACATGACAACAAGACATAAACACGACAACAAGACATAAACACGACAACAAGACATAAACACGACAACAAGACATAAACACGACAACAAGACATAAACATGACAACAAGACATAAACACGACAACAAGACATAAACACGACAACAAGACATAAACACGACATAAACACGACAACAAGACATAAACATGACAACAAGACATAAACACGACAACAAGACATAACCATGACAACAAGACATAAACATGACAACAAGACATAAACATGACAACAAGACATAAACATGACAACAAGACATAAACACGACAACAAGACATAAACATGACAACAAGACATAAACACGACAACAAGACATAACCATGACAACAAGACATAAACATGACAACAAGACATAAACATGACAACAAGACATAAACATGACAACAAGACATAAACACGACAACAAGACATAAACATGACAACAAGACATAAACACGACATAAACACGACAACAAGACATAAACATGACAACAAGACATAAACACGACAACAAGACATAACCATGACAACAAGACATAAACATGACAACAAGACATAAACACGACAACAAGACATAAACACGACATAAACACGACAACAAGACATAAACATGACAACAAGACATAAACACGACAACAAGACATAACCATGACAACAAGACATAAACATGACAACAAGACATAAACATGACAACAAGACATAAACATGACAACAAGACATAAACACGACAACAAGACATAAACATGACAACAAGACATAAACACGACAACAAGACATAACCATGACAACAAGACATAAACATGACAACAAGACATAAACATGACAACAAGACATAAACATGACAACAAGACATAAACATGACAACAAGACATAAACATGACAACAAGACATAAACACGACAACAAGACATAAACACGACAACAAGACATAACCACGACAACAAGACATAACCATGACAACAAGACATAAACACGACAACAAGACATAAACATGACAACAAGACATAAACACGACAACAAGACATAAACACGACAACAAGACATAAACATGACAACAAGACATAAACACGACAACAAGACATACACATGACAACAAGACATAAACATGACAACAAGACATAAACACGGCAACAAGACATAAACACGACAACAAGACATAAACATGACAACAAGACATAAACATGACAACAAGACATAAACACGACAACAAGACATAAACATGACAACAAGACATAAACATGGCAACAAGACATAAACACGGCAACAAGACATAAACATGACAACAAGACATAAACATGGCAACAAGACATAAACACGGCAACAAGACATAAACACGACAACAAGACATAAACACGACAACAAGACAAATGCACAGAGAACCCAGAATAACATCAAACTGTTCTCTGTACACGTTGGGATGTGCTACATTCCTCTGGCTAGCAGATCAATCTGTGTCTTTTATCTGTTTGGTCTGATGTTCCACCTTTCCAATCCCCCAATTTGGGTGTTCTGAACACTATACAGAAGCCTCCATCTGTCTGTATCACAGCAAGATATATGGCAGAACACAGCTCTAGGTTTCAGCTCCATGATATCTCTACATGTCATGCAAGACTGAGTGGCCGTAGTGACAAGCGCCTACGGTGGAAACTGTAGCAGCTGAGAGAAAGTCAGTAGCGACCTTCCATGCATTTCCCATCAACAGAAAGGAAACCCTACGCAATCACACTGCCAATCATTATGTGAGTCAAAGCAAAATCTGTATGGCGCGATTTGAGTTATTTTAATACCGGTGGGAAAAAAATAATATCTTAAATAAAATAAATAACACATTGTGGGCAAGCACAGCACAGTACGCTAAAATACTAATCAAACCAAACCATGCAAAGTAAACCATGTCAGAAACGAGCAATGTGGACTTACAATACACGTTATGTAGGTGAGAATATGCAGATATCACATATAAATATGTACTAGCTATAATATGTATGGTTCTCTCAATATGTCACATGTTAATGCAAATCAACTCCAAGCATATTATTATCGTTATAGAAGTTAGTGAAAATGTCTCACTCACTCGTGGCGGGCTCGGCGAGATAGCTGTAACGCTTACGTAAGGCTAGAGACGTAAAGGTGTGACGTCGTTCTGGCTTTTCAGTCTGCAACAACAACACAACATCAGTTCTCTGTTAGAAGATGGATTACCTGACATTACCTGACTACTCACCTCATCAGATCAATAGGGTCTGATGGATTACCTGACATTACCTGACTACTCACCTCATCAGATCAATAGGGTCTGATGGATTACCTGACATTACCTGACTACTCACCTCATCAGATCAATAGGGTCTGATGGATTACCTGACATTACCTGACTACTCACCTCATCAGATCAATAGGGTCTGATGGATTACCTGACATTACCTGACTACTCACCTCATCAGATCAATAGGGTCTGATGGATTACCTGACATTACCTGACTACTCAACTCCTCAGATCAATAGGATCTGAAATGTAGGGTTTTGTAACAGACAGTAAAGGGTTGTAGCTATCTCTGGGTGAGTTTACTGACTGTGTCTCTTCTAAGAACTGTGATAACTAAACTGGCCAGTGGTACTACAACATTTTTTACGTTAAAACACTATACATCCTTAACGGTAGCCGATTAACAACATATGTAAAGGAAATCAACCATGAATTAATTTCCTTTGGCTTATTGGTCATGTAGAAAAGCGTTCTTATTAAAATGTAAGCAGTAAATCCCCAACAGCTCTGCATGGTTAACTTCAGAGTGTTCTCCTAAAGGGACAGATCAGGGGACATGGATGGGTGGGCGGAGGTAGAGCCATGGGGTTTACATTGGCACACATCATGCAGTATGTACATGCTAACAGTTCAGGAGCTTCACAGAAGCAGAGCTAGATGATCCAATGGCAGCAGCAGAGGACACTGTGCCTTATTGAACAGCACAGAGCAGTGGCTTATTGAACAGCACAGAGCAGTGCCTTATTGAACAGCACAGAGAAGTGCCTTATTGAACAGCACAGAGCAGTGCCTTATTGAACAGCTAGGTCGCCAGAGAAGCACAGCCATGGCGGTACAGGGGTAAAGGTCGCCAGAGAAGCACAGCCATGGAGGAACAGGGGTAAAGGTCACCAGAGAAGCACAGCCATGGAGGTACAGGGGTAAAGGTCACCAGAGAAGCACAGCCATGGAGATACAGGGGTAAAGATCACCAGAGAAGCACAGCCATGGAGGTACAGGGGTAAAGGTCACCAGAGAAGCACAGCCATGGAGGTACAGGGGTAAAGGTCACCAGAGAAGCACAGCCATGGAAGAACAGGGGTAAAGGTCACCAGGGTACTGTATATTACCTCTTCATCTGGGTCTGACTCCATTTCCTTGGGTTCCCAAGATGCATTGCAGAAACAGGCGGAATAAGGAGGGGAATGGACAGGATGTGAAAAGGAGTGATTGACAGAAACAGTTAGAGAAGCAAACCGCAAAGCCAGCAAAGAAAAACACAGAACACAACAGCATTGAAAATCCAACACTTACAGCAGATTACAAGCCACAGAAACCACGGCAACAACCACAAAGTCAGCCAGTTGAAAAGAGCAAGGAACCAAAGCATGAAGTCCCAAATCAGATGGGAGATTTGGTTGGCTAGGAAACAGCCAAAGATAACCACTACGAAGCTCAGAACAGATAAAAGACACACTCGGGCAGCACTTCACCTCTAGCCTCCTGCTCTATCCCCCTGAATGACGATGAGATGATATGGACCACAGCCATGACAACAGCTGCTTACCTTCTTCAGCGCAGGGAGGGTGATGTTCAGGTTACACACGGCCGTCTGGGGGAGACCCTTAGCGGTCTTAGTGGTCTCCTTCAGGAATGTCAGACGGCCACACGGCTCCTGGCTGTTGTCTCGGACCTACAGAGGAACCACAGCGTTCAGGGGATATTCACTACATGACAGAATGCACACAGTTAACTTAATGCTATAGATCAACTCTACTACTGGGATGTCAGGAAACCTGAGTTCCTGAGGGTAAAATTAGTTCATGAAGGGAGGGAACTCATTAAAACCAGTAATCCAGTTCAGTAGCTATGGACAGGGTCAGAATGGACCTGTTGAAGGAGGTCACAGGATCCAGAGGGAAGGAAAGCCCTGTTTCTTCAGCAGAGTTCAGGAAGCCAGTGATCCAGTTCAGTAGCTATGGACAGGGTCAGAATGGACCTGTTGAAGGAGGTCACAGGATCCAGAGGGAAGGAAAGCCCTGTTTCTGCAGCAGAGTTCAGGAAGCCAGTGATCCAGTTCAGTAGGTATGGACGGGGTCAGAATGGACCTGTTGAAGGAGGTCACAGGATCCAGAGGGAAGGAAAGCCCTGTTTCTACAGCAGAGTTCAGGAAGCCAGTGACAGATCAATGAGAGGCAGGATGGAACTAGGTTATGGCCTCCAGGCCTTGTTCTAAAGCTGTTTGTTCCTATCAGTACTGGTTCCGTTGCAGCCTCCTACCCAGGCCATGAGTCAGTGGAGGACATCAAGCAGTCTCCTACCCAGGCCATGAGTCAGTGGAGGACATCAAGCAGTCTCCTACCCAGGCCATGAGTCAGTGGAGGACATCAAGCAGTCTCCTACCCAGGCCATGAGTCAGTGGAGGACATCAAGGAGTCTCCTACCCAGGACATGAGTCAGTGGAGGACATCAAGCAGTCTCCTACCCAGGCCATGAGTCAGTGGAGGACATCAAGGAGTCTCCTACCCAGGCCATGAGTCAGTGGAGAACATCAAGCAGCCTCCTACCCAGGCCATGAGTCAGTGGAGAACATCAAGCAGCCTCCTACCCAGGCCATGAGTCAGTGGAGAACATCAAGCAGTCTCCTACCCAGGCCATGAGTCAGTGGAGAACATCAAGCAGCCTCCTACCCAGGCCATGAGTCAGTGGAGAACATCAAGCAGTCTCCTACCCAGGCCATGAGTCGGTGGAGAACATCAAGCAGCCTCCTACCCAGGCCATGAGTCAGTGGAGGACATCAAGCAGTCTCCTACCCAGGCCATGAGTCAGTGGAGAACATCAAGCAGCCTCCTACCCAGGCCATGAGTCAGTGGAGAACATCAAGCAGCCTCCTACCCAGGCCATGAGTCAGTGGAGAACATCAAGCAGTCTCCTACCCAGGCCATGAGTCGGTGGAGAACATCAAGCAGCCTCTTATCCAGGCCATGAGTCAGTGGAGAACATCAAGCAGCCTCCTATCCAGGCCATGAGTCAGTGGAGAACATCAAGCAGTCTCCTACCCAGGCCATGAGTCAGTGGAGAACATCAAGCAGCCTCCTATCCAGGCCATGAGTCAGTGGAGAACATCAAGCAGCCTCCTATCCAGGCCATGAGTCAGTGGAGAACATCAAGCAGCCTCCTATCCAGGCCATGAGTCAGTGGAGAACATCAAGCAGTCTCCTACCCAGGCCATGAGTCAGTGGAGAACATCAAGCAGCCTCCTACCCAGGCCATGAGTCAGTGGAGAACATCAAGCAGCCTCCTACCCAGGCCATGAGTCAGTGGAGAACATCAAGCAGCCTCCTACCCAGGCCATGAGTCAGTGGAGAACATCAAGCAGCCTCCTACCCAGGCCATGAGTCAGCGGAGGACATCAAGCAGCCTCCTATCCAGGCCATGAGTCAGTGGAGAACATCAAGACAGTAGTATAGTATATGTACCTTCACACAGAAAGGAAGCCGGTTCTCTTTGAATGCGTAGAAGTTGAGCACCAGTAGCTGTCCAGCCTTGGTCAGAGGAGCTAAGTTACCATAGCAGTCCACATAGATGGGCCTCCCCTCCAGAACCTAGGAGACAACAGCATAATGACATCCTGATCACACAGCTTGGTCTAACCATACAGTGTTCAAGTCCTTCTAGAATCATGTCTGGTGCAGGAATACATTCCCCGGCATTGTGATGGATGAGAGCAGGAGATGTCCATAGGAAGTGAGAGCAGCATGTGAAACTCACCTCGATGTCTTTGCTCCTGGCCACCTCCTCAAAGTTCTCCTGCTGTTCCAGGGTTTTGTCCACCTTGTCGTCTGTCATACAGAAGCAGCGCAGGCGGGACTCCATAGGGTCGTTCATCTTGGCGAACACCACGAACTTGGCCATGTAAGGAACACAGATGAGCTCTCTGTACAGCTGGGTGGCCAGGCCTACAGTCTCTGGGATCTGGTGGCAGTCAGCAAGCCAGAACCTGAAACACACACAGGACAGAGGACAGATACAGGTTAGAAACACACACAGGACAGAGGACAGATACAGGTTAGAAACACACACAGGACTGAGGACAGATACAGGTTAGAAACACACACAGGACAGAGGACAGATACAGGTTAGAAACACACACAGGACTGAGGACAGATACAGGTTAGAAACACACACAGGACAGAGGACAGATACAGGTTAGAAACACACACAGGACTGAGGACAGATACAGGTTAGAAACACACACAGGACAGAGGACAGATACAGGTTAGAAACACACACAGGACAGAGGACAGATACAGGTTAGAAACACACAGGACAGAGGACAGATACAGGTTAGAAACACACACAGGACAGAGGACAGATACAGGTTAGAAACACACACAGGACAGAGGACAGATACAGGTTAGAAACACACACAGGACTGAGGACAGATACAGGTTAGAAACACACACAGGACAGAGGACAGATACAGGTTAGAAACACACACAGGACTGAGGACAGATACAGGTTAGAAACACACACAGGACTGAGGACAGATACAGGTTAGAAACACACACATGTCATCTGTATTGTAATAACACTGAGAATACATCATGACATCTGTAGTATAATAACACTGAGAATACATCATGTCATCTGTATTGTAATAACACTGAGAATACACCATGACATCTGTAGTATAATAACACTGAGAATACACCAAGTAATCTGTAGTATAATAACACTGAGAATACATCATGTCATCTGTAGTGTAATAACACTGAGAATACACCATGTCATCTGTAGTATAACAACACTGAGAATACATCATGACATCTGTAGTATAATAACACTGAGAATACACCAAGTAATCTGTAGTATAATAACACTGAGAATACATCATGTCATCTGTAGTGTAATAACACTGAGAATACACCATGTCATCTGTAGTATAATAACACTGAGAATACATCATGACATCTGTAGTATAATAACACTGAGAATACATCATGTCATCTGTAGTATAATAACACTGAGAATACACCATGTCATCTGTAGTGTAATAACACTGAGAATACCCCATGACATCTGTAGTATAATAACACTGAGAATACACCATGTCATCTGTAGTGTAATAACACTGAGAATACCCCATGACATCTGTAGTATAATAACACTGAGAATACGTCATGTCATCTGTAGTATAATAACACTGAGAATACACCATGTCATCTGTATTGTAATAACACTGAGAATACATCATGTCATCTGTAGTATAATAACACTGAGAATACACCATGTCATCTGTAGTATAATAACACTGAGAATACATCATGTCATCTGTAGTATAATAACACTGAGAATACACCATGTCATCTGTAGTGTAATAACACTGAGAATACACCATGACATCTGTAGTGTAATAACACTGAGAATACATAATGTCATCTGAAGTATAATAACACTGAGAATACATCATGTCATCTGTAGTATAATAACACTGAGAATACATCATGTCATCTGTAGTATAATACCACTGAGAATACATCATGTCATCTGTATTGTAATAACACTGAGAATACACCATGTCATCTGTAGTATAATAACACTGAGAATACATCATGTCATCTGTAGTGTAATAACACTGAGAATACACCATGTCATCTGTAGTATAATACCACTGAGAATACATCATGTCATCTGTAGTATAATAACACTGAGAATACATCATGTCATCTGTAGTATAATAACACTGAGAATACATCATGACATCTGTAGTATAATAACACTGAGAATACATCATGACATCTGTAGTATAATACCACTGAGAATACATCATGTCATCTGTAGTATAATAACACTGAGAATACATCATGTCATCTGTATTGTAATAACACTGAGAATACATCATGACATCTGTAGTATAATAACACTGAGAATACACCAAGTAATCTGTAGTATAATAACACTGAGAATACACCATGTCATCTGTAGTATAATAACACTGAGAATACACCATGACATCTGTAGTATAATAACACTGAGAATACATCATGTCATCTGTAGTATAATAACACTGAGAATACATCATGTCATCTGTAGTATAATAACACTGAGAATACATCATGTCATCTGTAGTGTAATAACACTGAGAATACACCATGTCATCTGTAGTATAATAACACTGAAAATACATCATGACATCTGTAGTATAATAACACTGAGAATACATCATGTCATCTGTAGTATAATAACACTGAGAATACACCATGTCATCTGTAGTGTAAAAACACTGAGAATACCCCATGACATCTGTAGTATAATAACACTGAGAATACATCATGTCATCTGTAGTATAATAACACTGATAATACATCATGTCATCTGTATTGTAATAACACTGAGAATACATCATGACATCTGTAGTGTAATAACACTGAGAATACACCATGTCATCTGTAGTATAATAACACTGAGAATACGTCATGTCATCTGTAGTATAATAACACTGAGAATACATCATGTCATCTGTAGTATAATAACACTGAGAATACATCATGTCATCTGTAGTATAATAACACTGAGAATACACCATGTCATCTGTAGTGTAATAACACTGAGAATACACCATGACATCTGTAGTGTAATAACACTGAGAATACATCATGTCATCTGAAGTATAATAACACTGAGAATACATCATGTCATCTGTAGTATAATAACACTGAGAATACATCATGTCATCTGTAGTATAATAACACTGAGAATACATCATGTCATCTGTAGTATAATAACACTGAGAATACATCATGTCATCTGTATTGTAATAACACTGAGAATACATCATGACATCTGTAGTATAATAACACTGAGAATACACCATGTCATCTGTAGTATAATAACACTGAGAATACATCATGTCATCTGTAGTGTAATAACACTGAGAATACACCATGTCATCTGTAGTATAATAACACTGAGAATACATCATGTCATCTGTAGTATAATAACACTGAGAATACATCATGTCATCTGTAGTATAATAACACTGAGAATACACCATGTCATCTGTATTGTAATAACACTGAGAATACATCATGACATCTGTAGTATAATAACACTGAGAATACATCATGTCATCTGTATTGTAATAACACTGAGAATACACCATGACATCTGTAGTATAATAACACTGAGAATACACCAAGTAATCTGTAGTATAATAACACTGAGAATACATCATGTCATCTGTAGTGTAATAACACTGAGAATACACCATGTCATCTGTAGTATAATAACACTGAGAATACATCATGACATCTGTAGTATAATAACACTGAGAATACATCATGTCGTCTGTAGTATAATAACACTGAGAATACACCATGTCATCTGTAGTGTAATAACACTGAGAATACCCCATGACATCTGTAGTACCTGTACCTGGCAGAGACGTTGGTAGTGAAGGAGACAGTCTTACCTGGCAGAGACATTGGTAGTGAAGGAGACACAGTCTTACCTGCCAGAGACATTGGTAGTGAAGGAGTCACAGTCTTACCTGGCAGAGACATTGGTAGTGAAGGAGACAGTCTTACCTGCCAGAGACGTTGGTAGTGAAGGAGACACAGTCTTACCTGGCAGAGACATTGGTAGTGAAGGAGACAGTCTTACCTGCCAGAGACGTTGGTAGTGAAGGAGTCACAGTCTTACCTGCCAGAGACATTGGTAGTGAAGGAGTCACAGTCTTACCTGGCAGAGACATTGGTAGTGAAGGAGACACAGTCTTACCTGGCAGAGACATTGGTAGTGAAGGAGTCACAGTCTTACCTGGCAGAGACATTGGTAGTGAAGGAGACAGTCTTACCTGGCAGAGACGTTGGTAGTGAAGGAGACAGTCTTACCTGGCAGAGACATTGGTAGTGAAGGAGACAGTCTTACCTGCCAGAGACGTTGGTAGTGAAGGAGACAGTCTTACCTGCCAGAGACATTGGTAGTGAAGGAGACACAGTCTTACCTGGCAGAGACATTGGTAGTGAAGGAGTCACAGTCTTACCTGCCAGAGACATTGGTAGTGAAGGAGTCACAGTCTTACCTGGCAGAGACGTTGGTAGTGAAGGAGACACAGTCTTACCTGCCAGAGACATTGGTAGTGAAGGAGTCACAGTCTTACCTGCCAGAGACATTGGTAGTGAAGGAGACAGTCTTACCTGGCAGAGACGTTGGTAGTGAAGGAGACACAGTCTTACCTGCCAGAGACATTGGTAGTGAAGGAGACACAGTCTTACCTGCCAGAGACATTGGTAGTGAAGGAGACAGTCTTACCTGGCAGAGACGTTGGTAGTGAAGGAGACACAGTCTTACCTGCCAGCGACATTGGTAGTGAAGGAGTCACAGTCTTACCTGGCAGAGACATTGGTAGTGAAGGAGACACAGTCTTACCTGGCAGAGACATTGGTAGTGAAGGAGACAGTCTTACCTGCCAGAGACATTGGTAGTGAAGGAGACAGTCTTACCTGGCAGAGACATTGGTAGTGAAGGAGACAGTCTTACCTGGCAGAGACATTGGTAGTGAAGGAGACAGTCTTACCTGGCAGAGACATTGGTAGTGAAGGAGACACAGTCGTTGACGAAGGTTAGGGGTGTGGTCCCAGTGATGTCCTCCCATTGGGCAGGAGAGGTTCCGCCGGTGATGCTGCATAGCAACCTCAGGCAGGGGGTGGAGTCTCCCTTGTAGCCGTTGCTAACTCCCTCCCCAGACAAGGGCGGGACCGGGATCGTCATGGTGATGGGTTTGTGGAACTTCCTGCGTCGAGGTTCCACCGTCACTATGGGGCTGAATGTCGCCCGGTTACCAAGGATCTTCTTCACCATGTCATCAGGAGCCGGCTGGGCCTAGAACCAATCAGAATTGCCGTTCCACAATTAATACACGCC